>NW_006399878.1:2074361-2074930 GCF_000299155.1 Elephantulus edwardii | reverse complement strand
AGGAGTAGGTGGTGCCAAGATCAATGCCAACTGCAGGGCCCTTGGACATGGTTGCTTAGTGAAGGTCCCAGGTGGTGGAGGGGGAAAAACCGTACCTCAAGTCCTCTGCTACTCTAAATGAGCCTAAGTTGTTTCTTAATCCCACATTGTCATACCATCTATGTCAGAGGCTTGCCATGTTCTGAGTTATAACAACTGTCTACTGGGTTTTTTGAGACTGTAAATCTTTATGAGAGAAGTCTTTGATCCCTGAAGCAGCAGGTGGTTTTGAACCACTGACTTTTTGGCTTGCAACACAATATGTCTTCTCTTTTCAGTGTTATAAAGGGGTATATAGGCACACCAGAGAAAGCCATTTATAGTATTTTTGTTATAGCAGCCCTAGGTAACTTAGATGGGGGGAAAATGTATGGGCAATTGTATAGATAATTGCAATTACTAAATTACTTTGAAATGTTTCCAAAAATATGAGAAGAATTGATGCATGAATACTGATGGGTATTCAATAAAGCAAACACAAATGTTGAAACTGT
The DNA here is from genome assembly GCF_000299155.1 of Elephantulus edwardii. Lineage (NCBI taxonomy): Eukaryota > Metazoa > Chordata > Mammalia > Macroscelidea > Macroscelididae > Elephantulus > Elephantulus edwardii. The sequence continues at coordinate 2,074,397 of NW_006399878.1, read as the reverse complement.
CAACAATTTGATGTTACTTGGATCCACAATTAACAC
>NW_006399878.1:2045380-2073185 GCF_000299155.1 Elephantulus edwardii | reverse complement strand
GAGATTGTCCCTCCTTCTCCAGCAGAGCATCTAAATTTTTTTTTAAAAAAAAGATTAGCTGAGTCCACTCTTCACTTGGAGAAACATCCAGTTAACATGCAAATTTGTCAACAATTATTTGTTAACATAAGAAATGATTCTTGTTTAATTCATTGAGTTTTGGAGTCTTGTTACATTGCATTGTTGTGTTAAGAGGTAACTGATAAAGTATTTATAATCTTAACTTTCTAAATACCTAAAAAAGATTGTTTATAACACCTCTCTGTAATAAAAAAAAACATTGTATGAGAAAACAAACTATTCCTCTTTTATCTTCAGCCTAGGTCTAGTTCCTTTTCCTCTATCTTTAATACTAAGAACTTATAGTTTATAAAGGATTTTATTGCCCAAAAGCAATCAAATTTCAACAAGCAGGGTTGTGTCATCTGCATAACACAAATTTTCAACGAATCTCCCTCTAATCCTGATGCCACACTTCTCCTCATACAGCCCAGCCTCCCGGATAATCTGTTCTGCATATAGACTGAAAAAGTATGCATATTGGTCACATCCCTGGCATACACCTTTCCCAATTTTTAACCACGCAGTGTTTCCTTGCTCTTTTCTGATGACTGCCTCCTGGTCCAAGTAAAGGTTTCACATTAGCACAATCAAGTGTTCTGGGAGTCCTATTCTCATAGTCACCCACAATTTGTTGTGATTCACACAGTAAAATACTTTCGCATAATCAATAAAACACAGATAGACATTCCCATGGTACTCCCTGCTTTCAGCCAAGATCCATCTAACTTTAGCTACAATATCCCTAGTACCACAACCCCTTCAAAACCCAGCCTGAACTTCTAGTAGTTCTCTGCTGATGTGTTGTTCCAGTTGTTTTTGGTTAATCTTCAGCAGAATCTTGCTTGCATGTGATATCAATGATATTGTTTGATAATTTCAACCCTCTGTTGGGTCACCTTTCTTTGGAATGGGAAAGAATATAGATCTCTTCCAGTCAGTTGGCCAAGTGGTTGTCCTCCAGATTTCTTGACACAACTTGGTAAGCACATCTAGGGCAGCATCTGTTAGCTGAAATATGTCAACTGGTATATCATCAATTCCTGGGGTCTTACTTTTTGCCAATTCCTTCAAAGCAGCTTGGACTTCTTCCTTCATCACCATAGGCTCTTGCTCCCATGTTGTTTTATGAAATTCTTCAGTGTCTGCCAATTCCTTTCAGTACAGTGACTATGTATACTCTTTCTATCTTCTTTTATTACTTCCTGGATCATTTAATATTCAGCCCAAAACATCCTTAACTACAGCAACTCAAGGTTTGAATTTGTTCTTCAGTTTCTTGAGCTTAAGAAATGCTAAGCAAGTTGCTATGCATCAGAGAGCTGGACAATGACTAGGGAGGATAGAAGGAGAATTGATGCCTTTGAACTGTGGTGCTGGAGAATATACAATGGACTGCTAGGAAAATGAACAGGATCATTCTGGAGAGGGTTAAATCAGGCTGCTCCTTGGAGGCAAGGATTCTGAAGCTTCATCTGACATACTTTGTACATGTTGCAAGGGGGGGGGGGAACCAGTCCTTGGAGAAGGACATCATGCTTGGAAGGGTGGAGGGACAGTGCAGGAGAGGGAGACACTCTATGAGGTGCATTGATTCAGTGACTGGGGGAATGGGAGTAGGTATGTCGGAGACAGTGAGATTGGCACAAGATAGAGAAGGGTTTAGGGCTGTTGTACATGGGGTCACTATGAGCTGCAGGAGACTAGATGGCACATAATAACAACAACAACAACATTGCCCAAAGGGATCACTGATATTTGCAAACTATAATGCTGCTTTTACTATATTTTAAATAAATTTGTCATCATGTAAGCCTTACCTTGTGTGGTCAGTAAGTGAAGATTTTTGTTACCAAGCCAATATTCACCATTTTTTTGGACAAAATTTCCAAAGCCATTTTCATAGTCATTCCAGCCTCTTAAAACCAAAGATAAAAATTATTCTGGCAAAACGCAAAATACATCTCTAATACTAAAAACATACCCCTACTACTGTTATCCATATTCCAGATACTTTCTCAATTAGTTAATATTTGGGCTAATTAATAGAAGTCAGGATATAATGGGAAAATTTATATTAATTCTCAAATATAAGAAATTCTTGTCTTCTTAGAAGCCCTAGACTACGGTATAAAGAGACTGCCAAATACAGCCAGAAATGCACAATTTAAAGATTAAATCCATGTGTGCATCCAAAACTTTTTCCAATAGGGTGAAAAGAGAAACTACAGACTGGGAACAAACATTTGGTATTACTATTTCAGATAAGTCTCATAATGAAAGTTTACAGTTAACTCCCGGGCCTCCACAAGAAAAAGACTGATAACCTGATTACAAAATGGGCAAAAGACATGGCAAGAATTTTCACAGAGGAAGATATTCTAATGGCTAACAGACACATGGAGAAATGCTCCAAATCACTGGTAATAAGAGAGATGCAAATCAAAACCATAATGAAATACCATCTCATTCCAGTAACAGTGGCAAAGTTTAACCGAACAGCAAGTAATAAGTGTTGGAGAGGACGTGGTGAGGTAGGAACTCTTATACATCGTTGGTGGGATTGTAAAATGGTACAATCATTCTGGAAGGCAGTTTGGTGCTTCATCAAAAGGCTGAACATAGAAATTCCATATGACCCAGCTATTCCGCTGCTTGGAATATACCCTGAGTAAATGAGAACTGAGGCACAAATGGAGACTTGTACACCAATGTTCATAGCAGCATTACTTACCATTGCAAGAACATGGAAACAGGACAGATGTCCAAACAAATCGAATGGATTGAGACATTTTGGTACAGTCACAAAATGGAATACTATGCAGCGAGCAAGAGCAATGATTGTGTAAATTATTACCTAACTTGGGATGCACTGGAGAGCATTATGCTGAGTGAACTAACTCAGTCCCACAAGGACAAGTATTATATAAAACCCTTATTATAGAATGAGTATGAAGATCCAAGGTTAGGGGAGGAGGCGCAGCATAGGGAGGAGGGTGGAGGCAGAGGGATGAGGATGTGTGGGGAGGGAAATTAAACATGGGGTTGTGCAATTTTATGGGGAAGGCGAGATAAATTGGAAGAATCTGGTCTGAAAAACAATATATTCGAATTTTGTAAATAAACTAATAATTAAAAAATAAATTCTTGCCTTATTTTCTTTGGGGGAAAAAAGTAATCCCAAACACCTCTAACTCTTTCTTGCTCAATTGAAACCTACTCGCAGCTGATCCTCCATCCCGTATTCCAGGCTATAAATCACATGGAGAAGATTGTTTATTTCCTGCTTGGAGCTACGAGTTGGATTCAAGCTTCCAGAGAAGCGCCACCTTGAGTTAGCAATGCAACCTACAGGAGAGTTCCCATTTAGCATACCTATTAAAGTTCTCACTGCCATCAGATCTTCTCTGAATTACCGTCCATCCTCCTCCGTCAGACATGTCACAATAAACAGAGAATTCTTCTTGACTCTGGAGGGGTTTAATTTTATAAAATCCACTGCGTTCATATCCATCATTGAAGATCTCTGAACAGTCTGCAAAACAAAATAATGTATCATTTATTGTGTATCTGTCTTTAAGGAAAGCTTTGAATGAGATTACTTGATACTAATAGAGTTTGAGAAACACATTATGTAGATTATTTGTTGTTGTTGTTATGTGCCATCGAGTTGCTTGTGACTCATAGCGACCCTATGTACAAGAGCTCTATACACTCTTCTATGCTGTACCAACCTAGCCATCTTAAACGCACTTATTCCCACCTCTCTAGTCACAGAATCGATCCATCTCATCAAAGGTCTTCCTCTCCTTCGCCTCCCCTCCACTCTGCCAAACATGATGTGCCTCTCCAAGGACCAGTTCCTCCTTGCAACATGCCCAAAATATGTCAGATGAAGCTTCAGAATCCTTGACTCCAGGGAACATTCTGGCTTCACCCTCTCCAGGACAAACCTGTTTGTTCTCCTAGCAGTCCATGATATATTCAACACTCTTCTCCAGCACCACAGCTCAAAGGCCTCAATTCTCTTTCTATTAACCCTAGTCACTGCCCAACTCTCTGATGCATAGCATGTAATTGCGAAGACTATAGCCCGGATCAGGTGCACCTTAGTCTCCAGTCTGACATCGTTGCTCTTCAGTACTCTTGAGAGGTCCCTCACAGCCGACTTTCCCAAAGCAATTTGTCTCTTGATTTCCTGGCTGCTGTTACCAAGAGTGTTGACCGTGGAGCCAAGTAAACTAAAACTGTTAACTATCTCAATCTCTTCACCATCCATACTGATGCTGCCAATTGGCCCAGTGGTTAGAATCTTTGTTTTCTTGATGTTGAGCTTCAGTCCATATAGGAGGCTGTAGTCCTTGATCTTCTGCAGCAAGCGCTTCAGGTCCTCCTCAGTTTCAGCAGGCAGAGTTGTGTCATCTGCATAACGCAGGTTGTTGATGATTCTTCCACCAATTCTGATGCCACAGTCCTCTTCATATAGCCCAGCATCTCGGATGATCTGTTCTGCATACAGATTGAAAAGGTATGGAGACAGAATACATCCCTGACGAACCCCCTTCTTGATTTTGAACCATGTAGTGTCTCCTTGCTCTGTTCTGACAACTGCCTCTTAGTCCGAGTATAAGTTTCGCATTAGCACAATCAAACGTTCTGGGATTCCCATTCTTCTCAGAGTCAGCCACAACTTGTTGTGATCCACACAGTCAAAAGCCTTTGCGTAGTCAATGAAGCACAGATAGACATTCTTCTGGTATTCTTTGCTTTCTGCTAAGATCCATCTAACATTAGCTATAATATCCCTAGTACCACGACCTCTTCTAAATTCAGCCTGCACATCTGGCAGTTCTCTGTTGACATATTGTTCCAAACGTTTTTGGATAATTTTCAGCAGAATCTTGCTTGTATGTGATATCAATGATATTGTTCGATAATTTCCACATTCTGTTGGGTCACCTTTCCTTATTAGCTGCTTAAAAGTTTATCTTGTATATGTTCCGGTAGATAATTTGAAATTCTTATATCCTTATTATTTGTCATAACTCTTTTATTATGAATTAAGTCTCCAGAAAGTCCAACCAAGCTTTGTGCCTCTGATTATAATCCCATTTGTGAATGCAAAGTCTCTGTTGTTTTAGTGAGACAGATTAGAAGGAGTATTTTGAGTGTCTTTCGAGAGATAAAAGAGATTAAATAAGAAAGCAGAGGAAAGATAGGGTAAAATAAATGCCAAAACTCATAGAGATCTCCAAGGAACCAAGAAGCAGAAGCTGAAGAGACAAGGATCTTCCTCCAAAGCCACAAAGAAAGTCAATGCTCTGAAAGTGGACTTCAGTGTTCCCTAAACGGTGAGAAAATACATTTCTCTTTCTATCTGTAGATTAAACAGCGCAGACATGCCTTGATGTGATTATGGGAAAGGATCTGGTTTCTCTTCTCTTATTTTTTGGTGCAAAACAATTTTTAAAATAATTATATTTCAATAATGACATGGGAAGAATATATTTTAAGTGGATTTACTGCTTTATTAGGCAGAATGTTGGAATTTGTCTCTTTGAAGGTAAACGTGAAATAAAAAGCTAACATCTAGTTAATAATTAAACACAGTTTATCTTGATTTGGAGTATTATAGGTCATTATGAGTACCTGGAAATGAACTCCAAACAGTCATTTTCTTTTCAGATTCTTATAACTTTCTGCACAAATTCTTACTAAAGTTTAATAAGCACTTTTTACTAATCCACTAAAAATTCTAACAGTGTCTGCAGATATTTTTGCTAAAGACTACAGGCTTCTACAATTCCCTACATTCTTCCTTGCTTTGGCACTTCTTTGATCGTCTATGTAAATTAACTGTTAATTCATCACCAAGAAAGTTTTAATCAATTAAAACTATCTTTAAAAAATACTTGAGTTCTTTGTAAGAGTGGCTCTGTAATGCCTATCCTAAACCCCAGGCAATGTTAGAAGGGAAACACTTAAGTTCTTCAGCATTTAAGTACTAGTGCTCTGATCAACTCAACAAGAGAGCTGGCCTTACTCACCATATCCCCTTATTCTGTACAAATCGTATGAGACTCAGTGAATATTAATGGTATCTCTCTTGTTTATATGTCCAGGGTGTTAGAATTTAAATGCTGGAGTTTTGGGGTTATAAAAAGCTGAGTTTTATAATGGGAGCCCTAATTCCATTTTCCATCTTGACAAGGGTTCTGAAGTCTTTTCTTTCTAACCATTAAACCAGTCATATGGCTGTGTTTAGCAAACTGGAGGGGAGTCTAAGGAGGGGCAGTTTGCCTTTAGTAAAAGTGCAGAATACAACTCTTTGGCAAGGCCAACTAGGAGCCGTTTAACTTCTGGCTTGCATGGAGAGCCAGAGAACTTACTTGGGCGTGTTTTTAATGATTTACTAAAACAGCCATATGTTACCTTTTTAAAGTCAAAAGTTCTGGTGACTGACTCTGGTGGAGAGTGTGTGTGCATACTTGGACACTTACACATTCCTAGAATTTATGGTGTAACAGCTAACAAGAAAAAGTTCTCAGAAGTCAGCAATAAACATGTAATATTATTCATGTATAGTTCAAGATGGAAGGGGACAGGAAGGACAAAATACAAAAGATAAATACGTTTTAAATGTGTTTTGTTTTTTGGCATCTAAACAGTCTTCAGAACAGAGCAGGGAAACACTGCAGGTTCAAAATCAGGAAAGGAGTGTGTGAGAGAGGCATCCTGTCCTCATACCTTTTCAATCTGTATGCAGAACTGATCATTCGGGAGCCAGAGCTTTATGAGGAGGAGTATGGCATCAAGATCATTAACAACCTATGATATGCAGATGACACAACCTTGCTTGCTGAAACTGAAGAAGACCTGAAGCACTTGCTGCAGAAGGTCAAGCACTGTAGTCTTCAATATGGACTGAAGTTCAACATCAAGAAGGCAAAGATTCTCACCATTGGACCAATTGGCAGCATCATAATAATGGAGAAGAGATTGAGGTTGTTAATAATTATAGCTTGCTCAGATCCACAACTGACACTCTTCACACCAGCAGTCAAGAAATCAAAAGATGAATTGTATTAGGAAAATATGCTGTCATGGACCTCTCCCCAGAGTAATGAAGAGCAATAATTTCAGTCTAGCTACAAAGGTGTGTCTAACCCAGGCCATGGCCTTCTCAATCACTTGTTATTGTTTCAGAGAGTTGGACAATAACTAAGGATGACAGAAGAAAAATAGGTGCCTTTGAGTCGTGGTGCTGGAGAAGAACATACCATGGACTGCCAAGAAAACAAATAGTTCTGTCTTGGAGGGGGTGAAACCAAGTTTCTCCTTGAAGGCTATAATTTTGAAGCTCCACCTCACTTACTTTGGGCACGTGGCCAGGAAAGATTGGTCCTTGGAGAAGGATGAGTGGACAGTGCAGGAGAGGGAGACCCCAGATGAGATACGGTAACTGGGGCAATGGGGGTTGGTGTGTCAGAGTAAGTGAGACTGGCTCAGGACAGGGAAGTGTACAGAGCTGCTGTAAATAGGGTCACTATGCATCGCAGGTGACTCAATGACACATAATAATAACATTCTATTATAGGTTTGAAAGCAGGAGTGGCATCCGCTTCCTAAGCAATATGCCTCAAGAAACCCTATGAACTTTGATAAATGCTGATAGTTGTAGAGGGGCTTCAGGCCTTTTGTTCATAGGGTTGCTATGAGTCATACTCGATTCAAAGGCAATCAACAACAGCATGCATATAATAGTGAGGTCTAGTGGCTTAGTGGTAAGAAGCTGCACTTTAATCACATGGTTCAAATCTACCAACTGCTCCGTGGGAGAAAGATGGGCAATCTCCAGTGTGATGAACTGCCCACTGGAGGGTTAGCTATGGATGGGTTCCGACTCAATAGTACACAACAACAAAATGCATATAATACTAGAGCACCTACCAAGGGCAAATAAAAATACAATTACATATTATATTGTTCATATAAACACAAGTTGAGTTGTCGTATTGAAGAAGAGTACTTAATTTCCCATGGATTGCCTGCCAAAAGAGTGAACAAGTCTGTGTTGGAGGAAATGCAAACCAGGCTGTTCCTTAGAGGGAAAGATGGTGAAACTTTGTCTCACATGCAAATGTTGGGCATGTCAAGATGGATCAGTCCTTAGAAAAGAACATCAAGCTGGGAAATGTGGAGGATCAAAGAAGAAAAGAAGACCTTCCACAAGATGGGTTGACAAGGGGTCTATAACAGTGAACTTGAGTATATCGGAGATCGTGAGACAGAGATAGATGAAGGTTCATAGGGTTGTCATGAGCCATAGATGATTCAGTGTCACCTACCAACAACAATAGCATATTACTAGAATGAAGCTATCACTAGAATGATGTGAGGGACTCCTGCTTTCTTGTTTGGATGAATTTTTCATCAAACTTTGCTCATACAAAAAGCAAATTATGTTGGAAAGCAGAATATTTGAGTTCCATAAAGTGGCATTAACAATTGGCCATACAAGTTATTTTCCATGCAGTGTTGTCCCTGAATAGTAGATGAGGCTCAAAGTTGAGAACCAAGGCATCAAGCACCCCCAGATTATTCTAAACTCAAAGAAAAACTATTAGCAGAAATCAGCAACCAGTCCAGAGTACTCTGGGTGATGTCATAACTGGCTCTACCACTGTCATCTCCTCAACCTCAGGCAATGTAGGACTTCTCATACTAGGTGAAAGGATATTTGTTCCTTGGAGAATGCAGTATTGTTTTGGGGTAAGGTGGGTGGGTCTCTGAAAACAGAGGAGAAATGTTATAGTAACCTCAACAGCTGATACTCAATGAACACTTCCTTTGTGCTAAATACCACTGTTTTCATGTTATATATATTAAGTCATTAAATCCTTATAATAAAGAAGATACATTCTATCATCTGCCTGATGGATGAGGAGAATATGAGGCACATAGAATTTAAGTAACTTGTTCAAAGGCCATCCGTGAACTTTGAAACCAGGCCTCAGAGTCTCTATATTAAGCACTACGCAGACTAACTCAAGAGACTCTCTCAGAAAGATGTGGGGTTCCTGCCAAAGGGGCTGTAATTAAGCCAGTCGTCTATCTAGCTTGCTGAACAGATGTTGTAATGCAAAGATTGTTGGTATTGTTTCTAATTAATGTGAATTTTGTACTATGTAATCTTTTGATTTAGGTTTCTCTTGTAGTATTAACCAAGTATTTAAAAAGAAAAGAATACATTTTAATTATGTGCTGTATAAAAATCACATGATTTGAGCATTGTTTGTGCAAATTGCTAGGTTGTATGTAATTAAGTATTTCCTATCTTGAATTAGACTCCAGAAGTGAATTACTTGAGTAAATTATTAACTTGTAAATTTAAGGACATAAAAATGTAAACTTTGAGGTAAGCAAGTCATTGTATATTTATAAAATTTTATGTAAATTAAACTGCTTTAATTGAACCAACTATTTTAGTTGGAACCAACTCAAGAGCAATAGATTTGGTTGTTTTTCTGTATTATTTATTTCCTAGAATTTATACTTGTTGCTGTTAGGTGCTTTCAAGTTGAGTACATATTGAAGCAGTCACTGTGTCAGTCTATCTCATTGAGGATCTTTCTCTCCTTTGATAACCCTTCACCTTTCTCTCTCCAAGGTAGTATAGCCTCTCCTAGCAACATGCCTAAAGTATGTGAGATAAAAGTTTATCATCTTTGCCTCCACAGAGCACTCTGGCTGCACTTTCACCAAGACATATTTGTTTGTTCCTCTTCTCCAGCACCATAGCTCAAAGTCATGAATTCTTTTGTCATCTTTCTTCATTGCCCAGCTCTCAGATCCATAGCAAGTGATTGAAAAGACCATGTCCTGAATCAGAGATTCATCAGTCATAAATTTTAATTTATAAATTAGAGTTTATGAAAGTTATTACATATTTTATTTTGTTCTCCCTTGATAAGCTCTCAAGTGCCAAATGTCTATATGCCAAAAAATAAAGTACAATTGAACTGCATTTATAGTTTGTAGTCTAGTCTTCCTGTTGTCTTCAGTGCTTGAATTATACATATATAATATTACATGTGAATCTACTTATTTCTGAACAGCTTTTTCTTTTCAACTGTTACATACAGAAACAGTCTTCCAGAATGTCCTTTGTCTTTCATATCACTATATAAGATGCACACTCATATATAACGTAATTGTTATCTGGGTATTGTCCACCAGATCTGGAAGTAGACCCTCTCTGACTTTGATGTTTCATGTTCCTACTAATTGGCTTATTTTACTCCTTGGTAAGCTATTGTTTCATGAGGCTGGCTTCCTGGCACTCTCAATAACAATAACTTTAGGTCTTCAAATGGATGGCAGTGGAATTTTTGTTTGGTTTCTCATCTGGTGACTCAGTCCCAGCGATGCATATCTGCTTGCCTGCCTCCTGCCAGTTTTCTGGTAGTTGAATCTATGTTGATAATCTTCTCTCATTGTGTCTTAGTAGCTATCCTGGATCTTGAGCTTGGCTTAGTGTAGTCAGAATGTGTTGTTATGTGCTGCCAAGACAACTGAAACTCATAGTGACCCAACAAATAATGACTCTGAACCTTGCCCTACCCTTAACCATCTTCACTATCTATGACATACCTGACTCCATTGCCACAGTCATTGTGTCAATCCATCTCTTGTACGGTATTCATTTCTCTCTTGTGCTGACCTTCTATCCTTCCAAGCATGATGTCCTTCCCCAAGGATTGATCCCTCTTGACAATATGCCGAAATTATGTGAGACAGAGTTTCAAAATCTTTGCCTCTAGGAGCAACCTGATTTCACTCTTCCGAGGGCAGTCTTGTTTGTTCTCTTGGTAGTCCATAGTATGTTCAATACTCCTCTCCAGCACCACATCTCAGAGGCACCAATTCATCATGTTGGTAATCATTGTATGTGTCACTTTGCTAGACTTCCCAGTGGATTGTTCCAAATATGAGTCTGGTTGCTGTAATCTAATACACTGTGATGTAATCAGGTTACATAATGTAATCTAATGTCGTGTAATCAATCAATTAGTTGAAAGAAGAATTCCCTAGGGTATTTTCTGCATTCAGACTGTGAAAAGACACTTCAGGAGAACTCCCTCCTTTTGTTGTATGGCCTAGGGACTCAACCCTGCAGAAGTCTCCAATTTGCTGCCTAAACTACAGACACTGAATTTTCCATTTTCCCCTCCCCAGTCTGAGAGATAGCATTATCCTCCAGCCTGTTAACTGATCCATAGATTTTAGACTTCTCACGATTATGTGAGCCAATTCCTTGGCCTAGGTTAATTAACCAAGATAGACTCAGGAAAAGAGACATTGTAATGTGGTGCTAACATTAAGAAACAAGTGAACCCCCTTTTGCTGTTGTCTGTTCTGATTCACGATGTATGTCCGAGTATGACCACACTCCATAGGTTTTCAGTGGCCTCAGGGTGGATTCTAACCTCCAACCTTTACGTTAACAGCAAGTGAATTCATCATTTGTATTATCCAGGGATTCCAGGGCTAAAGTAGAGGCATGCTCTCTATCAAGGCATGCTTTAGATGCCATCTTTTTGTTTCTGAAAACTAACAGATTCATTCTGGAAAGGCTTAAATCGGGTGGCTCCTTGGAGGCAAGGATTCTGAGGCTCTGTCTAACATACTTTGGACATGTTGTAAGGAGGGACCGGTCCTTGGAAAGGGACATCATACTTGGGAGGGTGGAGGGACAGCGTAGGAGGGGAAGGTCCTCTAGGAGGTGGATTGATTCAATGATTGGGGTAACCAGGATGGGTGGGTCGAAGACAGTGCGATTGACACAGAACAAAGCAGAGTTTGGGGCTGTTGTACATAGGGTTGCTATGAATCGCAAGCGACTCGACGGCACATAACAACAACAATTCTTTTTAAAATATTTTTGTATTTTGCTTCTGGCAGACTCCAAATAAATAATCACTCACAGTAAATAAAATTATAATACGTGCAGGGACACACGCAAATATGTTCACAGTTTTAAGATCATTTTGTTTTCAGGAGGAAATACTGAACTAATTCAAATAAAAATTATTATCTTATTATAAAATTATATATAAAATAACTGTTTATTTTACTAAATGATTCTATTATTTTGATATGAGGTGAATTAATTCAGTGACTGGGATAATTGGGATGGGAGTGTCAGAGATAGTGCGATTGGCACAGGAACGAGTGGAGTTTAGGGCTGTTGTACATAGGGTCGCTATGAGTCGCAAGCGACTCGACGGCACATAACAACAACAACAAGCTTTTGATTCTATTACTTTTTTGTCTACTCTGAAGTAAACCAGAATCTAGAAAACTGAATAAATGCAACAAGAAAACATACATATATAAAAACAAAGCTTAACAATAATCATCTGCCTTTATCATTATCATTATCATCTGATATTTAAACTATGTCTTGAAGTTTTACTTAGCTATACTCTCAGATGTTTGGCATTTATATGTTGTTATGTACTGTCAAGTCAGAACTGATGCATGATTGACTCTCCAACAGGTTTTCAGAGGCTGTAAATCACACAGGAGGTGATTGCCCATCATTTTTCCAACTGCAGGTGGATTTGAACCACCTGCCTTTAGATTGGCAGAACAACTTCTAACCACTAAACAACCAGAGATCCTTATAGATATGATAGAAAAGGATAATATGTAGAAGACATTTTAAATTTATATAATGCTTAGTTTTACTTACTGTTAAAATAAGAAAAGCTCTTTGGCCAAATCTGAAGTGACTATGTAACTAGCATCATCATTACAGATGAATATAAAAGTTACTAAAACTCACTGAAATTCCACTGCTACTGAGTAGTTCCAATGCCTAATGACCCTCCTCCCTTAGGTTTCTGAGGCTGTAAATCTTTACAGCAGGACACTGCCCATTTTTTCCCCACTGAACACCTGGTGGATTCAAACTGCAGATCTTTTGGTTAGCAGTATAACACATAATACGTGATCACACCAGAACTTATTATGACATTTATTAAAAATAAATTCTAACCTGCATATTGTCTCTTTCCACCAAGGTCAAAGATACTGTTCTCATCTCCTCTATCTAGGAACTGGACTTCGTTCTCTTGCAGAAGGTTAGCAATCTTGATCTGTTGCAGCTTGACGCGGGTCTCAAGCAGAAGTACCTGGGACCTGAGTCGTGCCTGCTCCCGGAGACAGTCCTCGAGGGCCTGCAGAATGAGTGTTCATGGAAAGTGAATGTACCTAGCAAACCAGATTAACCAGTGATTCCATTTTCTTGTCCCCAGTTTGTCTATTGGAATCCCTTTCAAATAAGGAAGTAGTTCTGAAAGTTCTATTACTCTGTTATTTGATGAATTGGAGATTATGTTTCATACAGAAGCTCCTAAAATAAAGATGTAATGTAAAAAAAAAAAAAGATGTAATGTCAGAATGACTGCTGAGAATTTTATAGTAATTTTTATATTCCATCATATAACAATTCCATAAGGAAGAAATGGGTTCAATCCTAAAGGAAGAACTTGTTTGAGATTACCCAGCAGGCAAGAACAGTTCAGTTCAAAGATTATACTCTGACTCTCTGCAATAAAGTGCTTTCCAGATGTTCAATTGTGTCATTACTGTGCCAATTTCTAGAAGAAATGAACTTGTAACAACATTTGGGTATACATATGCATTAAAAACATAACAATATTTGTAACTGAATAACATATAATCCCCTTTATGTTTCTAGATGCTGTCAAGTTGGTTTCAGCTAATGTTGTTTCCATGTACCACTAAGTCAGATCTGACTCATAACTGACCCTCCAGTGGTTTTCATCAACAGTATTATTGCATAGGACAAAATTGCCCATCTTTCTCCTACAGAGAAGCTGGTAAATTCGAACCCTGTGCCTCTAGGATGGCAACACAGCTCCTTAGCACTGGACCACCATTGATGTTGTTAAGTGCTGTTGAGTCAACTAGGCCATTGTGTTGTTGTTGTTGTTATGGGCCATTGAGTTGCCTGCACAATGTACAATAGCTCTGAACCTTACCCTATCCTGAGCCAGTCTCACAGACGCTCACACACTTATCCCCATTACCCCACTTGCTATGTCAATCCATCTCATCTGGAGCCTTCCTCTCCTGTGCTTCTCCTTTACCCTTCGAAGCATGATGTCCTTCTCCAGGGACAGGTCCCTCCAGGCCATGTGCCCAAAGTATGTAAGACAGAGCTTCAAAATCTTAGCCTCCAAGAAGAAACTTGGTTTCATGCTTTCCAGGACAGACCTGTTTGTTCTCTTGACAGTCCGTGGTATGTTCAAAACCACAAATCCAGCATCACAACTCAAAAGCACCAATTCTTCATCTGTCCTCCTAAGTAATTATCCAGCTCTCTGATGCAAAGATTCAAGTCATGGTCTTCACAATTACTTACTATGTATTGGAGAGCTGGGCAATGACTAAAGATGAAGAAGAGTATAGAAGAAGAATTGGTATCTTTGAGTTGTGGTTCTGGAAGAGAGTATTGAATATACCATGGACTGGTAGGAGAACAAACAGGTTCATCCTGGAGAGAGTGAAGCCAGACTGCTCCTTAGAGGCAAGGATTCTGAAGCTTCATCTGTCACATTTTGGGCATGTTGTTAAGAGGGACCAGTCCTTGGAGTGGGATATCATGTTTGGAAGGATGGAGGGAAAGCATAAGAGAGGAAGATGTTGGTTGAGATGGATTGACTCAGCGACTGGGATAATGAGAGTAGGTATATCAGAGACAATGAGGTTGATTCAAGATAGAGCAAGGTGCTGAGCTGTTGTATACAGGGTCACTATGAGTCATAAGTGATTCAACAGCACATAAAAACAACAACAACAACAACATCTATTACAGAGAAAACATAAAAACTATCAAGAATTTTATTTTACTTGGATCCACAATCAAAACCCATAGAAGCAGCAGTGAAGGAATAAAATGGCATATTTCACTGGGGAACTCGGCCACCAAAAAAACCTCAGTCCTGAGAACAAAGATGTCACTTCGAGAAGTAACTCTACCCAGTGCCATAATTTTCCCATTGCCTCATATGCGTGTTAAAGTTGGAAAATGGGAAAGAAAAACCAAAGAAGAACTGATGTCTTTGAATTATGACACTGGAGAATTATTTTAAATGTGTCATAGAGTACCCAAAGGACAAATAAATTTGTCTTAGAAGAATCATAGGCAGAATTCTTCTTCTAAGTAAGTCAAGATGGCAAAACTTCATCTCATATACTTTTTTAAAAAATAATTTTAATGAGCATTTACAGAGATTTTGGATTTCCATTCATTCATTGCTGCACTTCTCTCCCCGCCCAGCCCTCCCCCCCCCAAATCTCATATACTTTTGACATGTTATCAGGAGAGGATAGATCCTGAAGAAGGATATTATGCTTGGTAAAGTTGTTGTTGTTGTTGTTAGGTGCTTTCAAGTCAAGCACAATGCATAGCAACCCTACAACAGATCTGAATCTTGTGCAGTCCTCATCATCTCTGACACATTTCAACCCATTGCTGTAGTCACTGTCCATCTTGTTGAAGGTCTTCCTCTTTTTTCACTGGCTCTCCATCTTTCCAAGTGTGATTTCCCTCTCCAAAGAACAGCCCCTCCTAATAACATGCCCAAATTATGGGAGATGAAGCTTCATTATCCTTGCATCCAAGGAGCCCTGTGGCTGCACTTTTTCTAAGACATATTTGTTCTTTTTTATGCAGGACCCTTCTCCAAGACTACAACTCAACAGCATCATTTTTTCTTCTGTCATCCATATTCATTGTTTAGATCTCAGCAGCATAGCAAGGGACTGAAAAGATCATGGCTTGAAAGTCTTCAAACTATCAAACACCTCAGTAATTTGGAGAGGTTCCTGACAGCAGACTTTCCGAGTGCAATACATCTCTTCATCTCCTGACTGCCAGTATCCAGGGTGTTGTGGATCCAAGTAAGATTAAAATGTTGACAATTTCCATCTTTTCTCTATCTATTATGATGCTGAAAGACTTTCAATGATATGAATCTACATAGTGGCTGCAAAAAAGAGCCCAAACACAGCAAATATAGATTATACAGATGGCACAGGAATGGGCAGTGTTTTGTTCCATTGTACATAGGGCCACTAAGAGTCAGAACTGACTTATTGCCTCCTGGCATAGTGATAAGAAACTGTGCAGCAGTCCTGAAGACAAGGAGTTCAAATCCACCAGCTGCTCTGTGGAAGAAAGATGGGCACTTTCCTTCCATGTGATTAAACTGCCTCTGAAAACCCCGTTGAGGATCAGCTACGGGTCAGTTCTGACTTGATGATATGCAACAACAACAACCAATAACAAGTGCCTATATGGGCCAGCTGTTTATATAAACCTTTTCCATGCACTTTACCATCAGTTAAATTTTTCAGTGACAAATTACTATAGACTTTCTGCAAAATTTTTTAAAAATTCATTTATAGCAGACATTATAGATAATACTGTTTTTACTATAAACTTACCCAGCTTTCCTGGACCATCACTAAAGCAGTAGAGACAAGAATGAAACTAATTAACTTCTCCATCTTCCCCATTGAAAGAGCTGTAAGAACAAAAAGAATTTCATTGATTTGTTGACTTGAATTTTTTTATGAGACCAGAGTTAGACTCAGACACAAGTAGCTCTAGAAGCTCTGATACAATAAGTTCGCAGTTGTCCTGAATCTGCACACCACCTGGGAAATTCACTCAGGTTTTCCAAGCCTTCTCTGGCACAAACTGATGATGCTTGGTGTAGCCCAAAATAGATTCTGAGAGGAAATGGAAGACTTATTAAAAAAAAAAATATATATATATATAGAAAGGATTCTTCCTCTTTGCGTGATTTCTTAGATGTTACCTATATGATGTTATTTTTCCTCTATAAGTTTATTATGAATTGAAGATCAACTCATCGACACTTAACAATTAAGTAGAACTACCCTATAGAGTTTCCAAGGCTGTAAATAATTACAGAAGCAGATGCCATATCTTTTTTTTTCATGGCGTAGGTGGTGGGCCCAAACCACTGACATTTTAAGTTACAGTCTAGCACTTAACCACTTAACCACCGTACACCAGTGTTTCTCTCCAAAGAGAAAGGGACAGCACATGGCAGGCGATAACAAGTTTGTAAGTGGTGAAAAGCCTTTGCGGGAGCTGGTAAAAGCAATGAACAAGCAGCAGCAGCAGAGAAGCAGGCTAAGTCCCAAGGCAGTTCCCTAGACAAGAGCAAGACCAAGGCATCTGTGAGCCTGGAAGACGGTGCAGAGGTTGTCGTCAAAACCTTCAAACACTGACAAATCAAGTGGAGACTTCTTCCCTCACTTCATCAGAACTCATACATTTTACTTTCCATTAAGAATACCCGACTGGTGCAAACATGCTTTGCTGCTGTTCAAGATTGTGCCAGTCTGTACAGGGGCACTTTACAAGTGCCTCGTGATCTACTTCTGCAAATGAAAACCTTCAGCCCCTGAAAAATTTATGCAACAGAGTTCTAATCTGACACACACAGTCTCTCCATGAGTTAGAATCAATTACCGCAACTGATGGTGCTTTTTATTAAGACTGAACCAGAAAAACAGGGTAGCAGGAAGGCAGGTTCAGAAGAGAACAGAATGAGACATTGTTCTAAAAGGTTGAATCTCATCCACGCTATTTTTATCCCGCGTTCTAAATACACTGGCAGCCAGTCATAGAATAGTCCCATAGCTTTCCGGGTGGGAGATCAGGGAATTTGTCTCTGGAGGATTGAATAGTCTGGCAGACAAAGTCACCAGACACCTACACTGAGAGATTCTCCCTGAAAAGAGCCTTGTCTTTCCCGCTGACAAGTCTCATTTATGTACACAGAAAGGTACAGAAAAAAATTACTTGTTTATTTCTTTCAAGGGAGAAAAGGAAAGGGATCTACTTTTAATTTTTATTTCATGTCTATATTTACTGAACAAAAAAACACTTAAAGATGAAATATTCCATTTTACATTGAGCAGAGATTTGTATAATTAAAGTTAATTTATTGTAATAATCTAGAATTTGCTTGTAATGATTTGATCTTTTTATCCAATATTGTGAATATCACTATGTGTACAATGCATAAAAACAAGTAAAATAATGAATAAATTACATCACTAAAAAGGTAAATAAATCAAACAGAACACAAGCAATTGCTCAATGCAGAGAAGTGCTAATCAACATCTTCAGATCTATTTTTAAATGAGCTCTCCTTTTGTATATGTATATCACATGATTTGTAGCTGTAATTTGTGAAAACTCCTGATGGTTTTACCTTATTACTGTGTTAGTAACTATTTCTGTATAAAATTCAAGCAGATACCGTGTGCCTACATTATTCCAGGTATTATCAAGCTAGATGAATTGAATACATTAACTTATACTAAAATATAGAAAAAAGACGTTTGAGTATAGCATATAAACTATTTTCTAATGTAAGAGTAAAATTTCATTTTCTGAGTGGATTAAGAGAAGTAGAGAACTAACTACAGAAGGCAAGGTGGTCTAAGTCCAACATAGAACTTTTTATTCTGAGTCTAACATATAAGTTTGGAAAATACAATTAAAAACTCAAATTGCTACAATATAAAGCTTCATAAAGGGACATTTTAAGTGAACTCTTATAAACATGATAGAAGAAAGGTGAAAGGTAAAAGCTATGGAAGGAAGTATATTTATGTTCTCATTAACACATAGACTATATCCTTAATGTAAGAAAGTTAAAATTGTACCTGTAAACACAGTCATAGAGGATATCTGTGCTATATCAATTTTTTTCCTGAATATAGCTCTGTTATGTATCTCAAGAATGTATATGCAAGGAGATCCTTTAAGAAACGACATTTTTTTAAAAAAAACCCAACTATAAGTTTGATCTCCAAATAAACAAAAGTGATTCTGAAGTTTTTACCTCTGATGTTAAACAAGTTACAAAATAGTTCATTTTATTTCCATCTTATATACTTATACATCTTATATTGTGCAAATTTTGTCATTTTCAGGAAACTTCAGTCTATTTAATTAAAAATATAATGGAAATAGAACGGATATAGCATTCCAAATCTTTTTTCCAAGCCACAGAGGCAGCCTTCTCTCTAATCTTCCTGTCCTCTTCAAAGGTCTATGATCGTATCTTGAATTACTGTTAATAGCATACCCAGAAAACCAAACAGCATCATTCTAATCCTATCAAAAGCAGCAGAGATGTTAAATGACTTGCTTACAGTCCAAAAGGAGCCACAGGCCCTGCTCAGGTTTGATCCAGACCTTCTGTCTCCTGGGCTTTTCTACTGCATTTGGTATTGTAATTGTTTTCCCATTATTTGATTAGAAATAGGAACACTGTTGATTCTGGCTTTAATCCAGAAGCAAACACATGAGGAAAGTGGCTTAACTGAAAGGAAAACTGATTAGGGAGGTTAAGGCACAAATTCCCAAGACTGATATTTTTCTTGTTTTTTTCTCCTTTTATAGGCATATTTGTGGAAAAGCTAGTAGCACATCTTTAAAAAGACATATCTTTGATAGTTTCGTGTTTATTTACAAACTTTTTTATTTTGGTTAAATTTACTAACCTTCAGTTAAATATTTAGCAGAACCAGGGTTCAGCTGAAGCTTTGTTTAAAATAATAAAAATTTTACCTACAAAAACATGATTAAAATATTTCAACTAAAATGTGAAGAGAAGACAAATTTTCCCCTTATTTATAAAAATAATGTGACAGGTTAACAATTGCCGTTTATTTGGTTTTTAAGAAAAGTAAAAAGTATTCCCTGTGGTGCAAAATTATAACACTTCTCAATGAACATCAATTCAACTTTGAACAAATTATTATTTTTATTTAAAATTCTGGAGGATTTGTTAATGTTAATCATGTTGCGTAATTTAGAATTTTAGTTCCTTTTTTCCATTCTGATGTAACTCAAGTTGTTGTTTGCTCTTTTTTTCCTGTGTTTTCTACTTATTAACTCAGGTTCCAGTAAAATTCTGAAGTTGTGGGATTTTTTTTTTCTGTACATCATTTTCTAGAATCAAACATTGGCTGCTGGAGTTGATCCTAAGTATCTTTGTATTATTTGCTCAGAAAGTATGAAACTTGTTAAGGAAAAAGTAATCTTTTTTCCCCTCTTTTTAAAAAATTGTTATTAAATTTTATTAATTTTAATGAACATTTACAGAGATTTTGAGTTTCCATTCATCCATTGTTGCACTATTTTCTCTACCCTCCTCCCCAGTTCGTTCCTCTTTTTCCCCCCCCTTGAAAATCTGTTTTAATTGTCCCATTGCCACAGTGCATGTCAAAGTCAGTTCTGATTAATCTCCTTTGTCAGTGTGTCCTTTGCCATTCCCTATCACTCCTCCCTGAGAGAGACTTCACCCTGATTCATAAGGAAAAGGGGATGGCATATTCTTAGCTACTTCCTGCTGAAAAGGGATGCTGTAGGTTTCAGGGTGAAGATCTTCTTTCACTACTCTATAGGGCCCCTTTGGCAGTAGGAAACACATAGACTATTGTGGAGATTGATTTTGGAATGGAAAAAGTAATCTTGATGGCTGACTGGAAAGCAAAAAAATTAGTAAAGCTAATTTGTACACACAAGAGAAATGAAAATTACACATTCATCAGCTCAGTTGATGTACTGAATTTGATGTACCGATGGTGTACCTTGAATCCCTTTTGCCTTTTCCTCATCCAAATAATTAGTAAACCCTGCGTTAACTTCCTCAGAGGAGAAAATGTAACAATAACAGCAGCTAAAACATAAGGCATGTTTAGTATGTGCCAGACTGTGCAAATATAACTCTTTCCACCCAAGAGCCTCTAGTAGGTACTGTTACTATCTCCATTTCACAAATGAAGAAACTGAATTGCAGATTAAAGTAGTTTGCCCAAAGTCATAGAGCTAGTAAGCAGTGCTTGTCAGTATTAAACTGTGTTGGCTTTTAAATGGATTAAGCTAACTAGACATTAAGGGCAGACCTAGGAGAACAAGTCAGAAACTGTGCTTGTTGCTAGGAATACTGGCAAGGATGCTTTATCAGAAGACAGTAATCAACTGTTTTCAAGGAGAGTCAAATATGCTGTCTTGTGTGATCACGTCAAAGGAATGATGTAGAGTGTAATATGAGGTCACTGGATCAAAGAAGTAGTAAAGAATACTCTGAGTGGAGCGTATTACAGCCAGAGTTTGAGGAGATAGGCCACGCTCTGAAAAGGGCTTCACTTAGCAGAATAGTTAACATCTCAGTTTAACCCTTTTAGACATTATTTTATATACTTACTCTCAGAGTGATCAGTTCATAGAGAATTAATGTACTGGACTGCTTGCTATCTGAAAAATCACTGGTTCAAATCCACCAGCCACCCCTCAGGATGGAGATGAGGCAGTCTCCACCCATAATGTTTTATAGCCTCAGAAACCCGAAGTAGATCATTATCAGTAGGAACCACCTTGACAAAAGAGGGTAGAAGACATAGAACTAAGTTAGAAAAAGAGGACTGCTTGGTGTAAATACAGTGCAGCACAAAGTAGGGAGTCCACGTTAACATCAACCGCACAAAATCAAGATCCTATGAGGGCAGACATGCCTCCTTGGTCCTGCATCTTTTTCTGCTGATTCTAACACCAACTGTCCTTCGCATGACTGTCATTGCCTTTGAGTCAGAAGAGTCTTTTTTTTTTTTTCAATTGAAAGTTTACAGAGACTTTGGATTTCTGATCTAGCAGGATTCTGAGGTTGCAAATCAGATGAGAAGAGATTGTCTGTCTTTCTCCCTCTAAATCTCTGATGGATTAAAATTCTCTTGGATTAACAACACAGTTCCCAACAAACTACACCACCAGAACTCCCTAATCTACTTTAAGTGCACTAAATTGTTGCTATGGCCACACAGAACTCACAAACAATACTCATTATTTTGGGATTTTTCAGGGAAACAACAGGATATACTAATCAGGCTGGAAACGCTCAAGACACAATTCTTCAATCAGGACAGTTTCTTTTCAGGCATGCTTGAAGATAGGCCTGACTCTGCATTCAGCCTTTGATCCTCTGATTTTCTGGATTTGGAACCTGAGTCACCATTCTAGGACGTGTCACATACTCAGGCAAGTGTCACAGAAATCACACAGTTCTGCCAAATATGTGTGTCCTGCTCCTCCCTTCCCCACCTGTGCGCCTACTCTGCCAGTTCTCCAGTAAGCCTAGGCCCTGCTCTGTGGATCAGCATATTTAGTTCAACTCTGCCTCACACATCTCTGATTCTCTGCTGCCATTGCTGCTGTTGTTACTATTGCTACTAGTTTTGGTCTTGATCTTGCTGTTTTGAACAGGAATCTCTGGTCCAAAGGATGTGCAGCACTCTGCCTCTTCTTTGTTGATCATGGTAAGATTCTAATTATTTGCCTCTGAACCTGATCAATGTAAGCCTGGCAGGATGGAAAAACTGACCAATTTTCTTCTTAAGAGTCTGCATAATTTATTTGCATATTCTCAACCAAAAGGTTTTCAGAGGCAATAAATCACAGGGGAGGCTTTTGTCCATCTTTCTCAATCAAAGCAGCTGATGATTTGAAATCCATGTTTTTCAGTTGGCAGCATAACCCATTAAGTCCCCAGAGCTCATAGTCCATCCTTCAATATGCATGATATCTCAGTATTACAAAAAGAAAAATTCTCACCACTGGACCAATAGACAACATTATGATAATTGGAGAAAAGATTGAACTTCCACAATCAAAAACCATACTATCAGCAGTCAAGAACTCAAAAGGCATGTTACAGCAGAAAAAAAATCTGCTGTTAAGCATGTCTCTAAAGTCCTAAAGAACAAGTTCGTCAATTTATCTATTTAAAGATGACAGTTTGCCTAATCCAAGCCATGGGTTGGTGTGTTTTGTTTTGTTTTGTTTTATTTTTTCAATTATTTCCTGTGCAGTTGAAAGTCAAACAGTAACTATGGATAACAGAAGAATTGATGTCTTTGAATTGGGATTCTGGAGAAGAGTATTGAATATCTCATGGACTGCCAGAAGGACAAACAAATCTATTTTGGAGGAGGTGCAACCAGGGTGCTCCTTTGAGTCAAATGTGGTGAAACTTCATCTGACATGCTTTGAGCATGTGCTAAGGAAGAGCCAGTTCTTGGAAAAGGACATCATGCTGGGAATGGAGGAGCGTCAGAGAAAGAAAAGAAGCACCTCAGCGAGAATGACTGACGCAGTGACTGTAACAGTGGGCCTAAGCATATCAGAGAAGGTGAAATGGAGCAGGCGCGGAAGGTTCAGATCTGTTGTTCATAGAGTTGCTATACGTCGTAGTTGACTTGATGACACCTAGCAAAAACAACCACCACCCAATAAATTAGAAATGTTGGTGGCCTAGTGATGAAGAATTGTGCTGCCAGCACAAAGGCACACAAGTCTAATTCACCAGCAAAGAAGGGCCACCTGCTCCCACACAATTTGTGGCCTCTGAAAACCCAGAGAGGGGGGCAGGTGGTCAGCTATGAATTGGTTTTGACTCCACAACACGCAACAGCAATCCAAAGGGTGCTGTATACTTTATTTACATGATTAACAAACTATCCAGTCTGCTTGGTCAGCCACAAACTCCTCACATTTGTGTAGTCCTCTACAATCAGGTGATGAAAGCTATTCAAAGCCAATGACTATAAAGGTCATGTAATGAATAATTCACTATAGTACATATGGTAAGAGAATTGTACAAAACAATTCCTAGTAAGGGGTAAAACCACACTGGAGAGTTAATCAAATAAAAGGAGTTGTGACTTGGAAAGGGCATTAGAAATTCTTGTACATTCCCCCCCACCTTTTTTTCTGAAGTAATTAGAGACACTTTACTACTCTAACATTAGAATATTTCTATTGAATGACAAACACAATTCCACAGCATCGGGTCACTCTGACTCTCTAAACAGGATTAGCTGCACACTGACAAGTTCTTTCTTCTTGAAGATCTTAGTCAGAGAAACTTTACAATTAGTGCCACAATTATCATTCGAATCCTCTGAGCCATGTCTGCTGGATTGGACATCTGCCTGTAACTTGATTCCTGACCCAGTCCTATTAGGGAAGTTTCGTTCCAGTGCAAAACACTTGGCATGTTTGTCGTCAGCTCCATAAACTAGCACTCAGATAACTGATCTCACACCCCTTACTGCTATTCTACAAGCACAAATTTCTATATTTTCCAAACTTGACTTCAGATTCAGAGAGATGAACATTCAACAGAACTTACAGAGTTCTGTGCTCTGAATATGGTTATCATATAAAAGATAACTTTTATCAAAATATTTAGCATGGAGTATGTTGTAGGTGTCAAAGACAGAGGTCCTTACACAGAAAAGTGGAGATGATGCACCTGTGACCAGAGCCTGTGAAGGGTCTTTTCCCTGGTAAATAAAATAGGACTTCAGAGCATGCTTTTCCTCTTGGCATTCCTTAGTAACTTAATTTTTATGGTCTTAGATTAAATAATAATCTGTAATTATAGATAGGACACTGGTTTCTGCTTATAGACTGCATTTGGATGCCCACATACATAGTATTCACATTAAAAAGGATTTAGGGTGAGGGGGAACAAGGTCCTTTCCAGAAAATGACGAGATCTGTCTGAAGAGGAGGTAATAAAACACTTTCCAAAATGTTTATCTAATGTCTTACTGTGTGTGCGTGCTTGCCTTTCCCAAGGCATGCCAATAATTCTAACTTGTCTGACCACAACTGCAAATGGAGCATTTCTTCTCTGACTGACCCTAATCATTAGAAGTAGGTCATGAGTCACAAGGCACAGTCTTCTAGACAGCCAAGTCTACTACTGAAATATTCATGACGTCTTCATCTTTGATCCACTGACTGTATATTCAGGGTTTCTCTTTACCCTTATACCTTTGATAAATCATTACAATAGACTGTAGAACTCTCATGAGTTGTATGCTTATAACTGTTATTGTTGTTGAGTCCTTTTGAGTCAATTTCTCACATACAGTGATACCACATGACAGAGTAGAACTTCACCTTAGGGTTTTATTGGTGGTAATCTTTACAGAAGCAGACTACTAAGTCTTTCTAAGAGTGGCGTGGGTAGGTCCAACCCTTTGGTTATCACATGCATATTAAGTCACAACCAGGACTTCATTACAGTTTTTTCATAGGAAAAAAGAGGCAGGCATATAGCCCAAGATCTAGAAGGTTCCCAATAAAAACTCCCATGTCCCAAAGGCTGCATTCATTACCATCCTATGAACTGATGTCTGTTACCAAGCAAAATTCCACATGCAGTGTTTCCAGGTTCAGATCTTATTAGATAGGGATAACAAATCATTTTCCATGTAACTGAACTCAATCAACCTTCTGTTCTCAACCTCTGAAGTCAGGCTAAAGTCTGCTGGGAAAACGCCAAAGTTTTAGAGAATTTTCTCTCAGGAAAGACAAAAGTTAATTATAAACCCTATGGATACCATCTCAGGCAGAATTTTGAAATAATGCTAAACTTATCTTCAAAATTTATTCTCACAGATTTGAGAAAGTACTATAAAAAAGTAATTTTTAATTAAGATGAAACATTTTAAACCAGTGAACTGTACTATTTATATTTCCATGTAACTCATAAAAAGTTTGTCTTATTGCTATTAAGTGCTGTTGAGTCAGAAAAAACCCCCCATAGCTGATATTCCAGAGGGTTTACAGAGGTAATTAATCACACAAGAGAAGACTGCTCATTCTTCTCCCACGAAGTAGTTGGTGGATTTGAACCAAGTGCCTTCAAGATTACAATGCACCTTTTTTAAAACTTTTTTAGTTTGTTGGGCTTTTTCTTTTTAAAAAATTTGATGATGATGATGATGATGATGATGATGATGATGTGTACCGTCAAATCAGATCTGACTGCTACAGGAAGAGATTGTCCCTCTTTCTCCAGCAGAGCATCTGGTGGATTTGAACAGCTCACCTCTGGGATTTCAGTGCAGCTTCTTGCCACTAGGCCACTGTTTATTGTTTTTTATAAAATTTTTATTTTATGCTGCTTTACTTACAAAGTTTGCATATATTATTTTTCACACTAGATCTTTCCCATTTCCTTTACCAACTCCTCCCTCTACCTATCAAATTCTTGGACCCTGTGATTACACCCCTGCCCATTCTCACCCCTCTGTTCTTACCCACCTTTAGATCCTAGCTATTTTTCTAGTTCCACAATAATGTCTTATATAGAGTTTCTCCTTTTGGGACTAAGTTAGTTCACTTAGCATAATGCTCTCAAGTCCTTCCCAGGTTAGGTTATGATTTTCAATATCATTGCTCCTGCATGCTGTATGTCCTTCATGCAAATGTACTATAATTTTCAATCCATCCAATTGTTGTGGACATTTGGGCTGTTTCTATGTTCCTGCAATGGCAAATAACACTGCTATGAAGATTGGTGCACAAGTCTCTGTGCCTCAGTTCTCATTTTCCTGGGGTACATTCCAAGCAGTTGGAAGAGCTGCATCATATGGAATTTCTATGTTCAGCTTTTTGAGGAAACTCCGAACTGCCTTTTAGAGTGATGGTACCATTTTACAATCCCACCAATAGTGTATACCAATAGTGTATAAGAGTTTTTATCACTCCACAGTCTCTCCAACATTTCTTACTTGCTGTCCTGTTAAACTTTGCCACTGTTACTGGAGTGAGATGGTATCTTATTGTGGTTTTGATTGCATATCTCTTAATGCCAGTTTTGGATCATTTCTTCATGTGTCTATTGGCCATCTAAATATCTTCCTCTGTGACAATTCTTTTCATGTCTTTAACCTATTTTGTAATTGTGTTATCAACATTTTTCTTGTGGAGGCTATGTAGGATTCTATAGACTTTTGTCTGAAATGGCCCTGCCAAACTTTTTTTCCCCCAGTCAGTAGATTTTCTTCCCACTCTGTTGGAAAATGTTTTATATGAGCACAGGGTTTTAATCTTTAGAAGGTTCCATTTATAAATTTTATCCTCTCCAGATTGAGCATTTCTGGCTGTATTTGGCAGCCTCTTTACACCACAGACTAGACCATCTGAGTTTAATCCCAGTGAATTTTATTATTTTTATGAATTTTATGGTTTGAGCTTTACTCCCAGGTCACTGATCCACTTTGGGTTGATTTTTGTGTGTGATTTGAGATGTGGAACCTGTTTCAGCTTTCTGTAGGTAGCAGTCCAGTTTTGCCAGCACCATTTGTTAAAGAGATTGTCATTTCCCCATTTGATAGGTTTTATTTCCTTGTCAAATATCATTTGACCATAGATAGCTGGGTCCATTTCTGTGTTCTCAATTCTGTTCCATTGGTCTATGTGCCTGTTATTGTACCAGTACCATGCTGTTTTGGTTACTACCACTGTTTAGTAGGTTTTGAGGTCAGGGAGTGCTATGCCTCCCACTTCATTTTTGTTTTCAGAAGTGCTTTGCTTTTTTGGAGTCTCTTTCCTCCCCAAATAAACTTGAGAATATCCCTTTCTATCTCCTTGAAAATTAATTTGGTATCTGTATTGAGATTGAATTGAACATGTAGATTGCTTTTGGTAGGATTGTCATTTTCACAATATTGAGTCTTCCTATTCATGAACAGGGAACATTTTTCCATTTTTGTAGGTCTTGTATTGTGGTTTGCAAAA
>NW_006399878.1:2043793-2045205 GCF_000299155.1 Elephantulus edwardii | reverse complement strand
TATATATATATTGATCTTATATCCTGCCATTCTTTTAAATTGGTCGACTAGCTCTAAGAGGGATTTTGTGTTTGGTTTTATTTTTTTTAGTCCATCGGATTTTCTGTGTACACTATCATATCTGCATATGTTGTTGTTGTTGATTGTCGTCAAGTTAAGCATGACTCATAGCGACCCTATAAACAAAAGACCTGAAGCCTTTCTGTATCACCATTTCTCCAAATTCATAGAGTTTCCAGAGGCATGTGGTTTAGGAAATGGGTGCGACTCCTGCTTCCAAACCTGCGTTAAATTGAGAGCTCCACCAAACATTGTCCACCATGGGCAATCGATATGGCATTTGACACCACAATGGCACAAGGTAGAGCATCACAGCAAACTCAGATTACCTCAATATAGCAAATTAACAGAAGAGTGATGTACAAAATAGAAGAATGTTCCTCCAAAATATAATAACTTTTTTCTGTGTGCTCTAAGCAGACAATGGTAAAATCCTGTAACTTTAAAATTGGAAAACTTATATCATTTTCTAGTTGTTTTGTTCTGTTCCTGCCCAACACCCAGAGTTCTAGGACCATGATTTTCCCTTGAAATGTTGGCTGCTGCCACCAGGTAGTGATGAAATGAGGGTAATGATCATTGGGAAAAGGCTACTTTCTTCTTCTCTAATCTAAGCCAGAATGAAACAAGATCCACTATTTTAAATCCACAAACTTTTAGTGGACTAGGTGAAGGGGAGGGAGAAAATGGTGCAACAATGAGTGAATATTTAAAAAAAAATGACCTGGGAGAATGAGTCTAGAGGAGAGGGGAAGAAAATGAATAACAATGAATGAATGAAAATCTCAACTTTTCTGTAAATGTTGGTTAAAATCACAATGAAACGAAAAGATTCTGCTATTGTTATTATTTTTTTTAAAAAAATTTTGTATAAAACCATTTTTGTAGAATGAGTATAAGGATCCAGGAGGGGCGGGAGAGACCGGAAGCAGAGAGATGTGGATGTCCAGGGGGAAGTCGGGATTAATCATTGGGTTGCACAATTTGATGGGTGGGCAGGTAAGGAAAATTGAAAGAATTTGTTCAAATTTGTATTTGAATTTTGCAAATAAATTAGTTGTTTGTTGTTGTTGTTGTTGTTAAGTGCCATCAAATGGTATCTCTATGTGCAACTTTTTGAGAAAGCACCATACCGCTTTCCACAGGGGTTGCACCATTTTCCACTCCCACCAACAGTGAATCGGGGTTCCAGTCTCTCCACAACCTCGCCAGCATTTGTTACTTGCTGTTCTGTTAACTTTTGCTATTTTGACTGGGGTGAGATGATATCTCATAGTTGTTTTAATTTGCATCTCTCTTAGGGGTAGGGATTTTGAGCATTACTTCATGTGCTTGTTAGCCATCTGAATGTC
>NW_006399878.1:2041712-2043001 GCF_000299155.1 Elephantulus edwardii | reverse complement strand
CTCTGGGATTGCAGTGCAGCTTCTTGCCACTAGGCCACCAGAGCTCCCTGACAGATAACTTCTTAACAAAAGCAATGAATGTGGTTCGAATCCATCAAGTAACCCCAGATGCTCTGCTGGAGAAGGTGGGGCAATCTCTTCTCGTAACAACAAATTGGATTTGTTGATACACACAAATAAAGTATTAAATAAATTTGTTTTTAAAAAAGCAATGAATGTCAGAGACAGTGTAACGGTATTTTTAAAATCTGAATAAAAACTATACTATTTTAAATTCTTTTATATTGGAATTACTTTGTATCTCTGGTGTAACCTAGTCAACTCTAACTTTCTTCTGCAATGCATTGTAATGTAATCAGTTATTCAGTTGGAGTCATAGCAGTGTGAGGATCCTAATCACTCACTTCTGAGTTATATGAAAAGCAACATAGACAGATGTTCATGGTGGTTGCTGCCAACCCAGTTATGATTTATGGTGATCTCATGTGAGCAGTGTTCCAGTTTTCCAACATTTAGGCTACATACATTCCATGTTCCAATTATTAAATGATGTTTGCTATTATTGTTCCTCATTTAACTGACTTCCAGTTTGGGTTCTACCACTACACTACTACAACTATCCTAATTCCTTTAGTGCTCATATGGTTTTCAAAGGCCAGTTATTTAAGAAATAGATGGCCTATCCTGCTTCCTAGTCTGTCATAATTAGGGAACTCCATCAAAACCTGCCCAGCATGGGTGACTAATATGGCATTTGTCACACCAGTGGCATGGTGTATATTATCACAGTAACCTCAAGTTATCTCAGTTCAATAAACTGACAGAGAAGTGCTATACCACTTAGAACAATGTTCTGTCCAAAAAAAATTAACACAAAACCCAATTGAATATGATGCTTTAAGGAAAATCACACAATGAAAAAATTAATAGGATACGAATCATATTGAGAAATTGCACTATTTGGTTACTTTGAACAATAGATTCTCCTGCTGTTGAATAGAGAGTTATTCAGTAGCAAACCTGTTGACTTAAACAGAATTAAAACAACTTTTAAATACAAAAGCCACACATCTTGATTGATTTTAATAAGAGCCTTCCATCCTACAGCTGATTGTTGATGGAATCAAAACAGCCAGGCTTGCACTTGATTGTTAACAAAATTAAAAACGCCCAAACAATTTACACTCGACTTTCAAAGGAATCAAAACAGCAAGTTGTTGTTGTTGTTATGTGCCGTGGAGTCACCTGTGACTCATAGCAACCCTATGTACAACAGCCCTAAACCTTGC
>NW_006399878.1:2033467-2040717 GCF_000299155.1 Elephantulus edwardii | reverse complement strand
AAAAAAACCACAAACAACAACTTTACACATGAATCTCACCTGATGTGCTGCATAGGAATCAGATTGACAACATTTGTGGAAGAAATCAGTGTAGAAGCTGAATATTGGCAGTCAAAACTAGGCCAGGGGCCTAGTGGGTCCAACTATCAATTACTCACATGCAAGTTCAAATTGAGACTGAAGAAAATTAAAATAACTCCACAGGAACCAAGATATGATCTTGAATCAATTCCATCTGAATTTCAGGATCATCTTAGGAATAGTTTTAAGGCATTGAACACCAATGATAGAAGACCAGATGAGTTCTGGGATGATATCGAGGCTATCATTTATAAAGAAAGTAAAAGTTCATTACAAAAACAGAGGAGAAAGAAAATAATTGAAATGGATGTAAGAAGAGACTCTAAAACTTGAGCATCAAGCAGTCAAAACAAAAGGAAACAATGCCGAAGTGAAAAAGCTGAACAGAAGATTTCAAAGGGCAGTTCGGGAGGACAAAACAAAGTATTATAATGGAATGAACAGAGAGCTGGAATTGAAGAATAAAAAGGGAGAACTCGCTCTGCATTTCTCAAACTGAGAGAAACAAAAAACTAATTTAAGCCTCAAATTCCAGTATTGAAAGATTCTATGGGCAATATATTGAATGACCCAGAAAGCATCAAAAGAAGATAGAGGGAATATGCAGATTACCTTCCCACAAAGGTATGTGATTACCTTACCACAAAGAATTTATTGGCATTGAACAATTTCAGAAAGTATCACATGAACAGGAGCCAATGGTAATGAAGGAGAAAATAGAAGCTGCGTTGAAGTCATTTGCAACAAGACCGGCCCCAGGGATCTATGGGATACCAATTGACTTATTTCAATTAACAGATGCAAACGTATGTGTTCACCAGTCAATCCCAAGAAATTTGGAGGACAGCTATCTTGCCAATAGATTGGAAGAGGTCCATATTTGTTCCCATTCCCAAGAAAGGTGATCCAACTAAATATGGAAACTATCGAACAATATCATTAGTATCATATCCAAGCAGAATACTGCCGAAGATTATTAAAAAATGGTTAGTACCGTACATAAATAAGGAACTGCCAGAAGTTCAAGCAGGATTTAGAAGATGCCATGGCACTAACATATCATTGCTGATGTTAGAAGGAACCTGGCTGAAAGTAAAGAATACCAGAAGAATGTCTATTTGTGCTTGATTGACTATGTAAAGGTGTTTGGCTGTGTGGGTCATGACAAGTTGTGGCTGACACTGAGAAGAATGAGAATCCCAGAGCACTTGATTGTGTTCATGAGGAACCTATAGCTGGACTAGGAGGCTGTTGTGCAAATGGAGCAGGGAGCAGTGCATGGTTTGTAATTGATAAGGGAGCAAGTTAGGGACGTATTCTGTCTCCAAACCTGTTCAATCTATATGCTGAGCAAGTTATCCAAGAAGCTGGACTCTGTAAAGAGGAATGTGGCATCAGGATTGGAAGGACACTCATCAATAACCTTCATTATGCAGATGATACAACTTTGCTTGCTGAAAGTGAGGAGGATTTGAAACATTTGTGGCAGAATATCAACGAATGCAGCCTTCAAATGGATTGTGTCTCAATTATAAAAAAAACAAAGATTCTTACCACTAGATCAATAGGCAATGCCATGATGGGTGGACATGAGACTGAAACTGTCAACAGCTTCATCTTGCTTGGATCCACATTAGCACCCATGGGACCTGTGGGTGAACATGCACAAGGAGGAAATGGGCCCCATAATAGCCCCAGCTGGGTGATGGCCTATTAGGTAGGTTCACATAAGTGGGCGAAGCACACTTCCTCGCTGATAAAGCTGTGGCTGCACACACTACAAGCTGTGTGTCCAAAATGGCCCCCAGAGGCTAGGGGCTAGACAGAGCATCCATGACTTTTGTGATAAATGTTCTCTCCCTATTGGCAATGTGCCCACATGTGACTAAAAGTTTAAATACCGCTGCACCCCTAATAAAATTGAGTCAGCCCACTGATGCGCTCCTGGAGGGGTTTTTCTGGGTCACACTCACCCTCATCAGCGTGTTGCTATCTTCACCGCGGCTTGGAAGACAGCAGCAGGATCTAGCAGTCAGGAAATGAGAAGACACATTGCACTGGGAAAATCGGCAGTTAGGGACCTGTCCAAATTATTGAGGAGTAGTGATGTCATTTAGAGGATTAAGGTGCATCTGATTCAAACCACAGTCTTTCTGATTACTAGCTATGCATCTGAGACCTGGACAATGAATAAGGAGGACAGAAAAATAAGTGATGCTTTTGAGCTGTGATGTTGGAGAAAAGCACTGAACATCTCATGGACGGCCAAGAAAAGAAATAGATATTTCTTGGAGAAGGTGCAGTCAGAGTGCTCTTTGAAGGCAAGAATGATAAGGCTTCACCTAACATACTTTGGACATATTGCTAGAAGGTGCTATTCCTTGCAGAGAGACATGATGTTGGGAAGGGTGGCGGGTCACTGAAGGAGCGGAAGAACCTCAACCAGGTGGATTCACAAGGTGACTACTGCAACGGGCTCTTGTGAGTCAGGAAGTGTGAGGATGGTGCAGGACAGGACTGGTTTCAGGTCTTTTGTTCATAGGGTCACTATGAGTCCTACTAGACTCAATGGCAGCTAACAACAAAAGTAACATCATGAATGAAACTCACAAGCACAATATGGAGTAAGAAAAAGTAAGTAAAACAAAAATATATTCAACAAAACAACATTTTATTTAAGGTACATCTCTTGTATGATGAAAGGATACAACCTTAACATACACCTTTCCTTATGTCTGAATTCTGTCTTTTCATTTATGTTCAAGTTCTACATTAGCACAAGCAAGTGTTCTGCAATTTCATTCTTTTCAGTCATATCCATAATTTGTTAGGATCCAAAGAGCCAAAAACCTTTGCATAGTCAATCAAATATGGGCAAACATCTTTCTGGTATCCTCTGACTTCAGCCAATATGCTTCTGATCTCAGCAAGGATATTCCTTACTGCTCATCCTCTCATTTGTGAATCTGGCTTAAAAGTTTCTGAAGTTCTGTTAATATTCTGTTATTTGCATTTTTTTTTATTATCACCTGCAGTATTTTGTGTTCAATGCTAATTATATTGTTAATAATCATTTATGAATTAGGTGGGATCTGAGAAGTTAAACCATGTTGAGAAAAAAAAATCAGCATCAAGATTAGAGAAACTATTAGCAACCATCCATATGTAAGTATGACAACTTTGCTAAAAACAAAGAGGGTTTGAAGATCAAACAAAGACAATTGTTTCTCTATGGATTGCATCTCAATACAAAGAAAACAGAAATCCTCCCAACTGGTCTAACAATCAATATCATGCCAAGTGGGGGAAAGACTGTATTCATGAAGGATTTACTTCCATCCACAAACAACATCCAGAGAAGCAGCAGTCAAGAAACCAAATGGCTTATTGTGACTTTGAGGATTAAGGAGTACCCACCCATTCTAGGCAATGAGATTGTCAATGACTTCATATGCATACAAAAATTGCATAATGAGCAAAAAAAGACTAAAAATAATTGTTTGTTGTCTTTTAAATCTAAATTATGTCATTGGCAAAGAATATTGAATATATCAGGGACTTCCAAAAGATGAAATGACTTTTAAAGTGTGATCAGAATGCTTCTTAGAAGGCAGGATGGCAAGACTTTGTCTCATCTACTTTAAACATTGTTATTAGAACACGGAGTCCCTGTTGCACAAAGAATTGGTTGAAACAGAACCATTTCAGTAAGTAGAATATGATCAAGAATTAAGTGTAGTAAAGGAAGAAGGTCAAGCAGCTTTGAAGACACAGGTAAAAAAGACCTTGTCTCCAGAAACTGATGGAATACGAATTGATATATTTTAACAAACAGTTGCCCTAAATGTGTTCACCAGGCTATGCCAA
This sequence comes from Elephantulus edwardii, assembly GCF_000299155.1. Classification (NCBI taxonomy): domain Eukaryota; kingdom Metazoa; phylum Chordata; class Mammalia; order Macroscelidea; family Macroscelididae; genus Elephantulus; species Elephantulus edwardii. The sequence continues at coordinate 2,036,769 of NW_006399878.1, read as the reverse complement.
GAAATCTGGAATATAGCTACCTAGCAAAATGATTGTAATTGTGAAGGGGCAGCAGAAACCCCATTTTGTATAAACCCCCATTAGCGCTGGAGGCAGAAGCGGGCCATAAAAATTCTTGGCTTAGGGCAAACACGAATGCCCCTGGTAAAACCCAGTCTGTCCTTGAAAAAGTAAGGAATTAACTAGTGTCTACGTGACACAAAAAGAGTAAAGGTGGGCAAAGTAACCAGCCCATCAAAAGCCGACCAAATGACTGACCCCCTGGCCCGACAACCTCTTTGCCCTAGCAGGGGCACCCAGGAAAAAGCTATAAAAGCAAGTGGGAGGGAAAACTCAGGGCTTTTTCCCTTCACCACCTTTCTGAGGAAGGTGAAAAAGCCCCCATGCGTGGAAAAATTAAACAATAAATGCTCTTGAAATTTCAGACGTGTTTCTGAATTTCTTTGAGGGGCATTTCGTGGGCACAACAATTGATCCATCTTTCTTTTCATTCCTAAAGATTGTGAAATTTTTTCATTGTGGAAACAATATTATAAATATCAAATGCAAACAAAATCTTGCTGAAGATTATCCAAAAATGGCTAGAACAGTAGTATATAAACAGAGAACTACCAGAAATACCAGCTGGATTTAGAAGAGGCCTTGGTACTAGGGATCTTATTTCTGATAGCAAGTGAATCTTGGCTGAAAACAAGAGTATCTATAGAATAGAAAAATGTCTATTTGTGTTTTATTGACTATGAAGCATTTGACTGTTTGGATCACAACAATTTATGACTAACATTGAGAAGAATGAGGATCCCAGAACACTTGATTGTGCCCATGTAAAATCTATATTGAGACAAAGAAGCTGTTGTTCAAACAGAACAAGGGGACACTGCATGGCTCAAAATCAAGATAAGAGTGCATCAGGGATGTATCCTTTCTCCATACCTTTTCAATCTATATGCTGTATTTTATCAAGAATAGTATAGTATCAGGATTGGAGGAAGACTCATCAACAACCCAACCTGTGCAGATGGCACAGCCTTGTTTGCTGAAATAGGGAGAACTTGAAGTGATTGTTGCAGAAGATTAAGGACTATATCCTTCATACAGATTGCACCTCAACATAAAAAAAAAAATCTTCCCCACTGGGCAAATAAGCATAATCATGATAGATGGAGGAAAAAAAATTAAAGTTGTTGACAATTTCATCTTGCTCGGATCCAGACTCAGGGTTGTTGACAACAGAAGTTAAGCAATCTAAAGACATATTGCACCGGGAAAACTTTCTGTCAAGAACCTCTTCAGAACGCTAAAACAGCAGCAATAACAGTCTAAAGGCTAAATTCACCTGATCCAAGCCATCGTCATATTAATTGCTTGTTATGCTTTGGGTAGATATTGAATGATTCAGGAGGCATTAAAAGAAGATGGACAGATTATACAGAGTAATTGTACCAAGAAGCATTAGCTGACACAGAAGAATTTGAAGAAACAACATATGATCAATAGGCAATTGTAACGAAGGAGGAAGTTCAGGCTGCTGTGAAGGACTTGGTAAAAAAATAAAGCCCCAGGAGTTGATGGAATACCAATTGAAGTATTCCAACAAACAGAAGCTGCCCTGGATATGGGCTCACCAGGTTGGGCCAAGGAATCTGAAGGACATCTGCCTGGCCAATGACTTTAAGAGATCCATATTTATTCCCATTCCAAAAAGGGTTGACTTGATAGAATGTGGAAATTATCAAACAATATCACTAATATCACGCACTAGCAAAGTCCTGCTGAAGATTTTTCAGAAACTTCTTGAACTACCAAAAATACAAGCTGAGTTTAGAAGAGATCGTGGCACTAGAGACATAATTGCCAATGTCAGGTGGATCTTGGCAGAAAGCAAAGAGTACTAGAGGAATGCCTATCTGTGCTTCATTGACTATACTAAGGCATTTGTGTGAATCAAAACAAATTTTGACTAACCTTGAGGAGAAGGGGAATCCCAGAACACTTGGTTGTGCTTATGCAAAACCTATCCTTGTACCAGGAAACAGTCCTCAGAGCAGGGAAACACTGCATGGTTCAAAAGGAAAGGAGGTCATCTGAGACACATCCCATTTCCACACCTTTTCAATTTATATGCAGAATAGATCATTCTGGAAACAGAGCTTTATGTGGAGGAATGTAGCATTAGGATTGGAGGAAGAGTCATCAACAACATACATTATGCAGGTGACACAACCTTGCTTGCTGAAACTGAAGAGGACGTGTAGTGCTTATTGCAGAAGGTGAAGGACTATAGTCTTCAATATGAATTGAAGTTCAATATCAAGAAGACAAAGATTCTCACCACTGAACAATCTGTCACCATGATAGATCAAGAAGAGATTAAAGTTGTTAACAATTACAACTTGCTCAGCTCTACAATCAACACTCTCAGCACCAGTAGTCAGGAAATCAAAAGACAAATTGCATTTGGAATATCTGCTGTCATAGACCTTTCCAGAGTACTGAAAAGCAATGATGTCAGTCTAGAGACCAAGATGAGCCTAATTCAGGCCATGGTCTTCACAATTACTTGTTATGCATCAGAGAGCTGGACAATGACTAAGGATATGGAAGAATAATCAATGCCGTCAAATTGTGGTGCTGGGTAAGAGTCTTGAATATACCACGGACTGCCAAGAAAACAAATAGGTCCTTCCATATTGGAGAGAGTGAAATCAAGTTTCTCCTCGGAGGCTAGGATTTTGAAGCTCGGTCTCACAAACTTTGGACATGTAGCCAGGAAGGACATCACGCGTGGAAGGGTGGAGAGACAGCACAGCAGAGGAAGACCCCAAATGAAATGGATTGACACAGTAACTGGGGTAATGGGGATTGATGTGTCGGAATTAGGGAGACTGGCTCAGGACAGGGTAGGGTTCAGAGCTGCTGTACATAGGGTTGCAATGCGTCATAGGTGACCTGACAGCACATAACAATAATATGGATCTGAGAGCTGGACAGTGACTAAGGATAACAGAAGAAGAATATTCTGCCTTTGGATTGTGGTGCTGGAAAAGATAATTGAACAAACTAAGGAAAGTCGAAAGAACGAACAGGTCTAGGCAACGAGGAGGTAAAATTATCCCTGTATGCTGATAGCATGATAGTATACTTAGAAAACCCTAAAGACTCAGCAAGAAAACTATTGGACGTAGTTGACCAGTTCAGCAAAGTAGCAGGATACAAGATCAACATACAAAAATCAGTTGGCTTTCTCTACAGTGACAAAAAGAATACAGAGCCAGAACTAAGAGAAACAATACCTTTCACAA
>NW_006399878.1:1996254-2029384 GCF_000299155.1 Elephantulus edwardii | reverse complement strand
GCGGACGTCCCATTTTGTCACACGGGCGTCGTGGCCAGAGAGGACAGCGAGGTGGGTGTGGCATGGAAATAATATAATAAACACTCTTGAAATTTCAGACGTGTTTTTAGATTTCTTTGAGGGGCATTTCATGGGCAGAACACAGCTCAAGAGAGGAAGACCCTGGAAAAGATAGCTCAGCACAGTGACTGTGATAATGGATTCAGATGTGTTGAAGATGCTGAGGGTAGTACAGATTAGGGCAAGTTTCAGCCCTGCTGTTCATAGGCTTGCTATGAGCTATAGGCCATGTGATGGCACATAATAAGTCGTGATTTAGTGGTAAGGAGTGCTGCTGACAACTCAGAAGAATGTGGTTCAAGTTCATCAGATGGTCCACAGGAGAAAGATGGACAATTTCTTCTCATGCAATTTGCTACTTCTGAAAACCCACACGAGGGTCAGCTCTGGGACCCGATTCAACAACAATAAGTCCTTGGAAAAGGACATCATGCTTGGTAGAGGGTCAGCAACTCTTAACAAGATGGATTGATGTATTCAAACTTTTTGTTGTTTTCGTTAGGCACCTGTGACTCATAGCAACCCTATGTACAATAGCTCTGAACTTGGCTCTATCCTGAGCCTGTCTGACTCTCTCCAACACACCTACCCCCATTATTCCAGTTACTGTGTCAATCCATCTCATCTAAGATCTTCCTCTCCTGTGCTGTCCCTCCAACCATGATGTTCTTCTCCAAGGAATTGTCCCTCCTGGCCACATGCTCAAATTATGTGAGATGGAGCTTCAAAATCCTTCCTTCCAAGGAGCAGCCTGGTTTCACCCTCTCCCGGATAAACCTGTTTGTTTTCTTGGAAGTTCATGGTACGTCCAGTACTCTTCTCCAGCACCACAACTCAAATACACCAGTTCTTATTCTGTCACCTTTGGTCCTCTGATTCACAACAAGTAATTGTAAATACCATAGCCTTAATCAGGCATACCTTAGTATCTAGACTAACAACATTGTTCTTCAGTACTCTGGAGAGGTCCCTGACAGCAGATTTTCCCAGTGCAATTCATCTTTTAATTTCCTACCTGCTGGTGACAAGGGTGTTGATTTTGGAGCCAAACAAACTCAAATTGTTAACAATTTCTGTTGCAGACCAAGTGTAAAGTATTTTTATAATTATTAATAGTGAGACAGACAACCAGGAATGAGATAAAACAGAGAGCATAAAGACAGGAGGCTCTCAGTTCCATTGACTGAAGGGCCTCAAGCCATGCCTCTCTGTGTATGTATTGATAATCAGGGGAAGAGAATAAAAAAGAAAATGCTCTTATAAATTAAGCCAAATTTTTCTGTATTATCAACCTAGTGCTTTAGCTCAGGAAGGAAGTATTTCACACATATTAACACTCCCTCTGTAGGGAGGTCCTAGCTGTCTCTTGTCTGCAGAAAACAGATAGTTTTCTGTGATCTGTCACAAGAGAACTCCTAACTTATAAATTTGTAATAATTCCTTCAATTTCTGAACAAGCATATGGTTTTTCATATAATATTTGGTATGAAATTTGGCTTCCTATGGACTTCAATCTCTTTTCCATGTACCATGGTACTGTCAATTCGTCCAGTGGTGAGAATCTTTGTCTTCTTGATATTTAGTTTCAATTCATACAGAAGACTACTATCCTTGACTTTCTGCAGCAAATGCTTCAAGTCCTCCTCAGGTTCAGCAAGCAAAGTTGTGTCATCAACATAACACAGGTTTTTAATAAGTCTTCCTCCAATCCTAAAGCTACATTCTTCCTCATAAAGTCAAGCCTCCTGAATGATCTATTTGTATGTGATGTGGAGACAGGATGCACCTTTGGTGCACTCCTTTCCAGATTTTGAACCATGCAGTGTTTCCTTGCTCTGTTCTGTTAACTACTTCCTGGTCTAAGTATAGGTTTCATATGAGCACAATCAAGTGTTTTGAAGATTCCCATTCTTCTCAAGGTTAACGACAATTTATAGTGATCCACACAGTCAAATGCCTTTGCATAATCAATGAAACATAGATAGATATTCCTTTGATACTCTTTCAGCCAAGATCTGTCTGACATTGGCCATAATGTCTCTGGTGCCACAGCCGCTTCTTAATGCAGCCTATATCTCTGTCAATGTACTGTTCCAGTCGGTTTTGGATGATCTTCAGCAGGATTTTGCTTGAGTGTGATATCAATGATATTGGTCAATAATTTCCACATTCTCTAGGGTCAATAATTTTTGGAATGGGAACAAATATGGATCTCTTCCAGTCAGCTGTTCATGTAGTTGTCCCCAGATTTCTTAGCACAACTTGGTGAGCATAAGCAATGAGGTTTAGGATGGTGCAGGACCTGCCTTGTTTTGTTCTTTTTTTTCATGGGATTGCTTTGAGTCTGAATTGATGCAGCAGAACCTGCTGACAACCAATTTTTATGTAATCAGACTGCCACGTCCCTCTCTCCATGGAGCAGCCACTGGTGAATTTGAACTGTTGATCTTTGATTAGCAGCTGAATGAACTAGCCATTATATCACCAATGTTGTTGTTAGGTGCCATCAAGTCTTTTCTGATTTACAGCTAGCCTAGATACAACAAGACAAAGCACTATCAAATGCTACATCATTCTTAAAATGTCTGCTTTGCTTAAGCTCATTGTTGTTGTTGTCATCTTCTTGATGGTCTTCTTCAAAGGCATCTTTTTTTTCCCCAATCTGCCTTATTCATTGTTGGACTTTCACAAGCATAAGAGGTAGTTTAAAAAGCTATGGATTGGGCCAGGTGTTCTTTAGTCTTTAAAGTGACATTCTTGCTTTTAAGCACTTTAAAAGAAGTCTTTGGCAGAATATTTTCCCACTACCATATGTTGTTTAATATCTTAACTGTTGCTTCCAAGAACTTGATTATAGATGCAAGTGAAATGAAGTCTTTGACAACTTCAATTTTTTCCCTAAACTTATAATTATGTTGTTTATTGCTGCAGTTATGAGATTTCTTTTTCTGCCTTTATGTCAAAGGTTGCAGTTTGATCTTATGTAATTGCTTCAAGTTCTCATCACTCTCAGCAAGCAAGTTTGTATTGTAGACTGTTGATAAGTCTTTTTGTAATTCTGATGCCATATGCTTCTTCATATAGTCTAGTTTGTCAGATTATTTGTTTAAAGGACAAATTGAGTAAGTATGGTTACTAACTTGTAGCTGATCCTGTAGTAGGTTTTTGAAAACTGTAAATCACACACGAACAGATTGGCAATGGTTTTCCCTCAAAGCTGCTGATGGATTGCCTTCTGGCTGGCAGAACAACTCCTTAGCTATTGAACCACAATCTCCTGGTGTAATTTGTTGTGATTTGGTTTGGTTTTAGAGGTTGTTGGATCTAGAAATTAGAAATTTATTTTTGCAAGATAGTCTTAAGCTTTTACAAATGGTATGAGCTCCTTTAAAACAAAGGGTGGAAACAAACAAAAAACAAAAACAAAAGGAGATAATATGAAGAGGAAATTACTTAAAATCTGACCACCTTTCTTCCAAGATAATCACTGGTAATCCATGGTATAGTTTTACTTGAACATTTTAATTTTAAGTTCTATCTCCACCTGCAGGTTAAAATTAAGCACTGCATAAAATTGGTTAGAATTTTTTGGTTTGGTTTTTGTTTGCCAAAGATCAGATGGTTGTTTTTCTGTGTCATTTGCAACTCATAGGGACCCTACATAATAGCTCTGAACCCTGTCTTATTCTAAGCCAATCTTACTGTCTCTGACACATCTACCCCCATTACCCCAGTAACTGTGTCAATCTCTCATTCAGAGTCTTCTTTTTTTGCACTGTCCCCTTCATCCTTTTAAGCATGGTGTCCTTCAAAGACTGGTGCCTGCTGGCAACATGCCCAAAGTATGTCAGATAGAGCTTCATAATTCTTGCCTCCAAAGAGCAACTTGGTTTCACACTCTCCAAGACAAACCTGTTTGTTCTCTTGGCAGTCTAGGGTATGTTCAATAATCTTCTCCAGCACCATAACTCAAAAGCATCTATTGCCGTTCCTAGCCATTGTCCAGCACTCTGATGTGTAGCAAGCAATTGTCTGGATTATGTCCAGCCTTAGTCTTTAGATTGACATTGTTGCTTTTCAACACTTTCTCCGGAGGTCTCTGACAGCAGATTTTTCTAAAGCAATTAGGGTTGGTTTTTTTTCTTTCCTGACTGCTGGTGCCAAGAGTCTTGATATAGAGCCGAGTAAGCTGGAATTGTTAACAATATCAGTCTCTACCCCATCTGCATTGGTTATACCAACTGACCCTGTGGTGAGAATCTTTGTCTCACTGATAATGAGTTTCAATCCATATTGAAGACTGCAGTCTTTGACCTTTTGCTGCAAACACATCAGGTCCTCCTCAGGTTCAGTGAGCAAGGTGTATCATCTGCATTATGCAAATTGTTAATGAATCTTCCTCCAATCCTGATGCCACATTCCTCCTAAAAAAGTCCAACCTCCTAAATTATTTGTTCTGCAAATAGATTGAAAATATATAGAGATAAGACACATCCCTGACACATTCCTTTTCTAATTTTGAACTATGAAGTATTTCCTTGCTCTGTTTTGATTAACAAGCATCAGATTAAATTAACTCTGCAAGGCACAGGGAATATTAAAAAGTACAATAGGTAAGGTTTTTATTTTAGCCATACTTAAAGTTTATCTGTGGACAAGGCACATACTCATGAAGAGATAAGAAATACAGTACAAGATGTTATTGTAACTGCCATATCAATGTCCTATTAAATATTAGCTTTCATAAATAAGCAAATGGTGTTTCTCATAACATGACCATTGTTTAGTGTGACCAAAATCTGAGCTTATTTTATTTATTCTGCTACTATTTTAGTCTAGGTTCGATACTCTAGCTTGTTACCATCTGTTCTGTCTCTGCCATCTCCTCTCCTCAGTGTCTAATAAAAAAATCACCATGAGATTAAAAGTCTTAAAATAACTTCATTATATCCTTCTCCTCTAAAATGTCAAGTGGCTTCACCTCACCTACAGAACAAAGCCAAAATTCTTTAGACCAGTAGTTAAGGCTTTTCTATTTTCTATCTGTTCTTACAGGATAACACAGTTCTCTTCTATTTCTTACCCAATTTTAATCCTCTACTTCAGTTAGTCTGGTTTCAGTACTCTCAATTGCTTGTTATGGAAGTGACATCTGTGTTTGTTGTACTCCTTTTCCTTGAACATCATTCTTCTAATTATTCTGTTATGGATTAAATTCTGTCTCCCCTAAATATGTGTTGGAATCTTAACCCAATATCTATGAGTGTAATCTTCTCTAAGTAAAGCGGTGTCCTTATTATGTTAACGAGTCCATATCACCTTGTATCTATAACCTAAACACTACAGAACTGCAAAAAGATGGCGTCATTGCCCTCTCATCTACTCTCATTCCAAGTTTTAATTGAAATGTGGTTTCAACACATATCACGTATTGGCCACTCTTCCTATATCTGTCTACGTTTCTACCAGATTACTTGTCCTGAGTTCATCCTACCTAGGTTTCCTTGATCTGTCATTATTTTGGGTGCAATACATAGCCCTACTTTTATCTAAAATTCTAAAGCATTTTAGCATTCATCTTGTAATGTTGTTCTGTGTGCCCTTGAATTAAGTATGACCCATAATGACCCTATGAACAACAGATCTGAACCCTCTCCCATCCTGTGCCGTCCTCATTATTTCTGTCATACTTGAGCCCATGCCTGCAGTCACTGTGTCAACCCATCTGGCTAAGGGTATTACCTCCCTTCCACCTTTCCAAACATGATATTACTGTCCAAGGAATAGCATCTCCTAACAATATGCCCAGAATATGTGAGATGAAACTATGTCATCTTTGCCTCCAAGGAGCGCTCTTGGATGCACTTTCTCCAAAATGTGTCTGTTTGCTCTTTTTGCTACCTATGGGCGTATTCCTCTTCTCCAACACCACAGCTCAAAGGTATGAATTCTTTTTCTGTCATCCTTATCTGTAGTCCAGCTCTTAGATAAATACCAACTGATTGAAAGATCATGATCTGAATCAGGTGTACCATAGTCTTCAAACAAACATCATTGCTCCTCAGTAATTTAAAGAAGTCACTGACTGCAGCTTTCATAATGCATTATGTCTCCTGACTTCTTTTATCAAGGATGTTGATTGTGGATTCCAGTAAGGTGAAATTGTTGACTAATCAAGTCTTTTCTTCATCTATTAAATGTTGCCTATTGGTCTAGTGGTGAGAATTTTTGTTTTCTTTTTTTTTAATTATTATTAAATTTTATTAGTTTTCATGAACATTTACAGAGATTTTGGGTTTTCATTCATTCATTGTTGCACTGTTTTCTTTACCTTCCTCCCCAGTTCATTCTTCTTCCCCCGCCCCTGAATGTCTGTTTTAATTGTCCAATTGCCACAGTGCTTGTCAAAGCCAGTTCTGATTAATCTCCTTTGTCAGTGTGTCCCTTGCCATTCCCTATCACTCCTCCCTGAGAGAGACTTCACCCTGATTCATAAGGAAAAGGGGATGGTGTATTCTCTTAGGTTCCTGCTGAAAAGGGACACTGTGGGTTTCAGGGTGAAGATCTTCTCTCACTACTCTAAAGGGCCCCTTTGGCAGTGGGAAACACATAGACTATTATGGAGATTGATTTTGGAATTTAGATGCACTGTTATCAATTGTGCTTAGCTGTATATGTTCATATCCTTGAAGATGTATCATGGAAGTGTTGCAGCCTAGAAGATTTTTGTTTTCTTAATGTTGAGATGTAACCCTTATCGAAGACTTTGATCTTTGTTCTTCTGCAGAAAGTGCTTCAAGTTCTCCTCAGTTTCAACAAGGAAGATTGTGTCATCTACATAATGCATTTTGGTGATGAGTCTTTCTCGGATCCTAATACCACCTTCTTCTTCATATAGTATAGCACGTCAAATAATTTGCTCGGTATATAGATTGAATAGGTATGAGGAAAAGCTCCAATCCTGATATACAACTTTCTAAATTTTAGACCATATTTTTCCCTTGCTCTTTTTGAACAACAGTTTCCTAGTTTAGGTTTCACATGAGCTCAATTAAGGGTGCTGGGATTTTTGTTGTTCTCTATGTTTGTCATAATTTGTTATGATCTATGCAATCAAATGTCTTTGAATAGTCAATAAAACAAAGATAGACATTCTTCTGGTATTCTATGTTTTCGGTCAGGATCCACCTGATATCACCAATGGTATGTTTGGTACAGTTTCTCTAAAGCCATCTTAATTTTCTAGCAGTTTTCCATGTACTGTTCTAGTCCTTTTTTGGATGATCTTCAGCAATATTTTGCTTGTGTGTGATATTAACATTGTTGCTGTTGTTATGTGCCATCAAGTTGCCCGCAACTCAGAATGATATTGTTAGATAATGTCCAAATTCTGTTGGATTACCTTTTGGGGGAAGGAGAACAAATATGGATCTCTTCAATTCATTTGGCCAGGAAGCTGTCCTCCAAATTTCCTGACATACACTAATCAGCATGTCTGGGACTGAATCTCTTAGTTGAAATGTGTCAATTAATATCTCTTTAATTCCTGAGGCATTATGTTTTGCCAATGCCTTCAGTGCAACTTGAACTTCTTCCTTGATTACCTTTGGGTCTTGATTATATTTCTTTCTAAAATATTTCAGTGTCAATCAATTCTTTTGTACATACTGACTCTGTGTATTCCCAACATCTTCTTTTGATGCTTCTTGTATCATTTCATGTAGTCAAATAAATACTGTTGTTGTTGTAACGTGCCATTAAGCCAACTATCATTCATTACAATCTTGTGAACAGAGGATCTGAATCCTTCCCTATCCTGTGCCATCCTCATTATTTCTGATACACTTGAGTCCATTTTTTCAGTCACTGTGACAAGCCATTTTGTTGAGAGTCTTCCTTTCTTATGTTCACTGTCTTCTTTTCAAGTATGAGGTCTTTTTCCAAGGACTGGCCCCTCCTAAAGTTCTCCAAAGTATGTGAGACAAAGTTTCACAATACTTGCCTACAAGGAATACCATGGTTGTACTTTCTTTAAGAAATACTTTGCATGCTTATCTAGATGATAACATAATTATGAGATAAACAAAAGGGGGGAAATATGGGAAACCAATACTAAATATTTTTATTAAACTGAATGCTATTTACAAACAAACAAACAAATAAATAAATAAATAAAATTACCTTAAAAAATACTTAGCACCTAGTGACAAGAAGCTGCACTGCAATCCCAGAGGTGTACCATTCAAATCCACCAGATGCTTTGCTGGAGAAGGAGGGATACAATCTTTTCCTGTACCAGTCATATCCGATTTGATGGTACACACACACAAAATAATAATTTTTTTAAAATAAGAAAGAAATACATAGCACCACAAGATAAACAATTCAATTGAAAAATGAACACAGGCTATGAATAGACACTTCACAAAAGAAGACATGCAGATGGCTAACAAGCACTTGAAGAAATGCTCAAAGCCCTAGCTCTAAGAGAGATAGAAGGAGAACTGATGCCTTTGAGCTTTGGTTTTGGAGAAGAGTTTTGAGGGTACCATGGACTGCTAAGACAACAAACAGATTCATCTTGGAGATGGTTAAACCAGGCTGCTCCTTGGAGGAAAGGATTCTGAGGCTTCGTCTGACATACTTTGGTCATGTTGTAAGGAGAGACCTGTTTCCAGAGAAGGACATCATGCTTGGGAGGATGTAGGGCAGGCGCAGGAGGGGAAGGCCCTCTAGAAGATGGATTGATTTGGTGACTGGGGTAATCAGGATGAGTGTGTTGGAGACAATGAGATTGCACAGGACAGAGCAGAGTTTAGGGCTGTTGTATATAGGGTCGCTATGAGTCGCAAGCGACTCAACGGCACTTAACAACAACAACAACAAGAGAGATGCAAATCAAAACAACTGTGAGATAGCATCTCACCCCAGTAAGAATAGCAAAATTTAACAGAACAGCAAACATCAAATGCTGGTGAGGGTGTTGAGAAACTGGAACACTTATTCACTGTTGGTGGGAGTATCAAATGGTACAACCACTATGGAAGGGGGTATGGTGCTTTCTCAAAAAGTTGCAAAAAGAAATACCATTTGACCCAGCAATTCCACTACTGGGAATATACCCCAAAGAAACATAACTGCCACCCAAGCAGATATATGCACACCCATGATTATTGCAGCTTTGTTCACAATAGCAAAGAGTTGGAAACAACCTAAGTGCCCATCAACAAACGAATGGATAGAGAAGTTGTAGTATATTAACACAATGGAATATTATGCTGCATTGAGAAACAAGGAACTTATGAAATATTATTCAAAATGGGTGATCCCAGAGGACATTATGCTGAGTGAAATATCTCAGACACAAAAGGACAAATACTGCATAGTGCTACTGTTGTAAAATGGGACTGACATTGGGGTTGCAGGAAGAGCGAGAAAGATGAGATAAATTATGTATACTGCATTGAAAGAGATGACAGAGAGAACTGTTTAAAAGGAATATATGATTAGGTATTATTGTCATGACAGGAGTCCCGAATGAAGGCTGCATACTGGAGTGGACTTGGGGGGAAGGATTGTATAACAATGAAAGAATTTTTCTTTTACTTTTCAAAGAGAAGAGCGAATTGGTGGGTAGGGGAAGGGCAAGGAGATAAGTGCAACAATGAATGAATGGAAATCCAAAGTCTCTGTAAATTTTCATTAAAATTAATAATAATATAGAAACACTTGTTTGTTCTTTTTTTTTATGAAACATATTGTTTATTTTCCGTCAACCTGATTTTCACTTTTTAAAAGACAGTTTAAGACCATTCCGTGGTTGTGCCGACCCACTCAGTGGCCTGAGCAGTGGGGGTTGCAGACTAGTCTTCAACTGAGGGCTGAGTGCTCCAGTCTTCAGTAGGGAACTGCTGAATCAGCACAGAGGATACCTGGACACCTTCGGACCAGTCTGTAACTTCAGGCTGAGTAGCAGTGAATTCAGGAGCAGGGGCCATCCATTCTTGTTGCAGATCGAGGATAAAGTAATTTTATAATTATTAATAATGAGACATACGGCCAGGAATGAGATAGAACAGAGAGCATAAAACAGGGGGCCAGCCATTCTCCACTGAAGACCCTAAGTAATGTTTCTCTGTGTATTTATTGATAATCAGGGGAAGCAAATCATAAAAGGCATTCCTTGTAAATGAAGCCGAATTTTTCTCTATTGTCAACCTAATGCTCTAGCTCAGGAAGTATTTCACAGGTAGTAACACTCCCTCTGTAGGGGCCCCCCAGCTGTCTCCTGTCTGCAGGGAACAAACAGCTCATTTTTTGTGATCTTCCACAAGAGAAATCCTAACTTATAAATCTGTAATTCCTTCAATTCCTGAACTAGGGTTTTCATATAGTGTTTGGTATCAAGTTTGGCTTCCCATACATTCTCCCTGAAACTCCTCCTTGGTCACAGCCTTTTCAGCAGCAGCCTGCTCTTCCTTTTCAATCTCTTCTGGATCTGTGTAGAAGTACAGATCAGGCATAAACTCCCACGGGTGCTCCCGGGAGATTGTGCCACGCATGCGCAGGACTTCCCAGGCCAGCATCCACCACATCAGACCCATGGAGTGAGCTCCCTTGTTGTTGCATGGTATAGCAATGTCTACGTAGCACAGAGGAGAATCTGAGTTACATAGGGCTATGGTGAGCAAGTTAACATAAGATGCTTCTGTCAGAGGCTGGTGGTCAGCCCTGGGATCAGTAACCACCAGAAGACGAGGCTCCTGGTAGGCTGCCTGGATCTGGTTAGTGAAGGTACCAGGAATGAAGTGCCCGGTAATAGGAGTGGCCCCAGTAGCAGCAGCAAACTTCAGGACAGCTCTCTGGCCTGTATTTCTGGAGGATATGACACTGACATCAGCTGGATTTTCAATGGCAACAATGGCACGAGCAACCAAGAGTAGCTTCTTCCAGGTCCTCTTCAGGTTTATGGTGTAGATACCATCACTTTTCCTTTTGTAGACGTACTGTTCTATTTGGAAGTCAAGGTTGGTGCCGCCCAAATGTGTTCCTGCTGCAAGGAATTTGAGGACATCCTCCTCCTTCATCTGCAGGCCATCAAGGGCTCTGGACATTGTGGAAGTTTCCCCTTTAAGTTATGACAGGAACCAGAACAACACCATATGGACCCTAAGCACGGAAAGTGTTTGTTCTTTTTTTAAAAAAAATTTTTTTATTATACTAGTTGATTTCCAAAATTATAATACATTTTTTTCCACACCAGATTGTTCTTTTGGCAGTCCATGGGCTATTCAGAACTCTTCTCCAACACAACTTAAATGAAACCAATTTTTAATTATTTTTAAAGCCATCAATTCTTCTGTCATCCTTATTCATCTGTTCATTGTTAATTTTGTTTATTCATAGAAAGTAATGGAAAAGAACATGGTTTTGATCAGGTGCACTTTAGTCTTTAAATAGACACCTTTGCTCTTTAGCTCTTTGGAGAGTGTGCCTTGACAGTAGATTTTCCCAGTGTAAATTATCTTTTGATTTGAGTGATGATCCAAGGGTCTTGATCGTGGATCCAAGTTAAAAAAACCAAAAAAACTGTTGACTGTTTCCATTTCCCCCATCTACCGTAATATTATTTGTTCTATTTCTTTCTCAACAATTTCCAATTTTCCTACATTCATGCTTCTCACTTTGCATGTTCCAGTCACTAGAGACTGTTTACAACTGTTCCTCCTTCTTTGTGTTTTCATATTTGAGGTTTCAGCCTCAGTTGCTGTGTCTGCTAGTCTAAGTGTGCTCTGTTGTACATAGGGTTTTCAAAGACCTGATATTTCAGAAGTGAATGGCCAATCGTTTCTAGTCTGTCTTTATTTGAATGCCCAGATTTAGAACAATAGCTCACAAATAAGCATTTAACAGAAAGGAGCAGATGAATGACATTTCCCAATTATAGAAGTAACTAATATATTCAGTGTTGCTATCTGCGCTTGGCAAGTGTGACTTAACTCACTCCTTTCCATACTCCATCAACATCCCTCCCACTCCAACCTATACCATTCAACACCTCTCTCCCTTATCCAGCCCTTGATATGATGGCTTAAGTCTCAATCCTTCTGAGCTTCTGTGATTCCAAACACTTTGCGCTACTGCCAGTGCCAGTATATCTTGAGTTTAGGAGTCTCTAAGTCCAAATAGTAGTAGTTATTCATAGCTGCATCACATGAAAGCAAGATTCTGCTGAAGATTATCCAAAAACAACAGGAACAGTACGTCAATAGAGAAGTGCCTGAAGTGCAGGCTGAATTTAGAGGAGGCAGTGGCACTAGGGTTATTATAGCTAATGTCAGATGAATCTTGGTTGAAAGCAGAGAGTACTAGAGGAATGTCCATCTCTGTTTCATTGATTATGCAAAGGTAGTTAACTGTGTGGATCACAACAAACTGTAGCTCACTCTGAGAAGAATGGGAATCCCAGAACACTTGATTGTGCTTATCCAAAACCCATATTTGGACCAGGAGGCAGCCATCAGAACAAAGCATGGTTCAAAATTGGGAAAAATGTGCATCAAGGATGTGTCCTATCTCCATATCTTTTCAACCTATATGCGGAAAAGATTAACTGGGAGGCTGGGCTCTATGAGGAGAACTGTGGCATCAGGATTGGAGGTAGACGCATCAACGATCTGCGTTATGTAGATAGCACAACCCTCCTTGCTGAAACTGAGGAGAACCTGAAGCACTTGCTGCAGAAGGTCAAGGGCTGTAGCCTTCAATATGGATTGAAACTCAACATCAAGAAAACAAAGATTCTCACCACTGGGCCAATTGGTAGCATTATGATAGATGGAGATAGATGGAGATTTAGTTTGCTCTTCTCCACAATCAACACTCTTGTTACTAACAGACAGAAAATCAAAAGACAAATTGCATTGGGAAAGTCTGCAGTCAGGGACCTCTCTAGAGTACTGAAAAGCAACGGTATCAGTCTGGAGACCAAGGTGTGACTGATCCAGGCCTTAGTCTTTGCAATTACTTGCTATGCATCAGAAAGCTGGACAATGACCAGGGATGATAGAAAGAGAATGGATGCCTTTGAGCTGCGGTGTTGGAGAAGAGTATTGACTATAACAAAAACTGCCACGAGAACAAACAGGTTCATCCTGGAGAGGGTGAAACTGGGATGCTCCTTGGAGGCAAGGATTCTGAGGCTTGGGCATGTTGCAAGGAAGGACCAGTCCTTGGATAAGGACATCATGCTTTGGAGGGTGGAGGGACGAGGGACAGTGCAAGAGAGGAAGACCCCCAATGAGAGAGATTGATTCAGTAACTCTGGTAATGAGGGTAGGTGTATCAAAGACAATAAAGGTGGCACAGGATAGAGCAGGTTTCAGGGCTGTTGTACATAGGGCTTCTATGAGTCGCAAGCGACTCAACAGTATAACAACAACAACAACAATCATAGTATTGTCTATTGGCCCAGTGGTAAGGGCGGTTGTTCTTGTTCTTTTTGTTTTTTTTCTGCTGAAATGCGATCCATAGACTATGATCTTTTACAGCATGCATTTTAAATCCTTCTCACTTTCATCAAGTAAGGTTATGTCATCGGCATAAGGACGGTTGTTTATGAATCTTCCTTCAATCATAATGCCACATTCTTTTCATAAAGTGTAGCATGTCAAATAATTTCCTTGACATACAGATTGAAAGAATACAGCATTGATACACATCATCCTTGATTTTAAACCATGCAGTGTTCCCTTGCTCTGACTAGACAACTCCTTCTTGGTCTAGGTATAGGTTTCACATGAACACAATTACATGTTCCTCGGATTCCTATTCCTCTCAATGTTGGCCATATTTTGTTGTGATCTACAGAAACAAATGCCTTTGCACAGTCATTAAAATGAAGATAGACATCCTTTTGTTATTCCAAAATAACACCTTCTGACATCAACAATGATATCTCTAATGCAAAGACCTCTTCTAATACTGGCTTGATTTCTGGCAGTTCCTTACTGATGCCCTGTTCTAGTTGATTTTTAATAATCTTCAGCAAGATCCGGCTTAGATGTGATATTAATTATATCATTTGACAATTTTCACATTCTGTTGGATCATCTTTTTTTGGAATGGGAGCACATGTATGGATCTCTTCCAGTCAGGTCAGCCAGGTAGCTAGCCGTTTTCCAGATTTCTCAGCATAGCCTGGTCGTCATGTCCAACAATCATATGTTTGTTGGAACATGTCAACCGATACTCCATCAATTCCTGGGGACTTAATTTTTCTAATATCTTCAGTGCACCTTGAACTTCTTCCTTTATTATTATCAGTTCTTGACCAAATATTACTTCCTAAAGTGGTTATTTGTCAGTCAGTTCTTTTGGTTCAGTGATCCTATAAATGCCTTCCATCTTCTTTTGATGCTTTCTGGATTGTTCAATATTTTTTCCACAGTATTGCCACTCGAGGCTTGAGTTTCTTAGTTCTTTCAGCTTGAGAAAGGTTGAACGCGTTCTTCCTTTTTCATTTTCTGACTCCAGCTCTTTGCCATTTTTAAAATAATACGTTCATTTGTCTTCTTGAGCTGCTCTTTGAAATCATCTTTTAACTCTTTTACTTTGCAATTCTTGCCTTTGTTTTGGGTTCTCAACACTTTTGTCTAATACTTAGAGTTTCTTCTGACATCTATTTTGTTTTTTTCTCTCTTCTCTGTGATGACCTTTTGCTTTATTTAGGAACGATATCCTTGATGTCATCCCACAACTCGTCTGATCTTCAATCATTGATGTTCAGTGTTTCAAACCTAGTTTTGAGGTAGCTTTTAAATGCATGTGCAGTAGACTCATGGTCATATTTTGCTTCCTGGGGACTTCTCTTCATTTTCTTCAGCTTCACTTTGAACTTTGACCCTTGGTGCTGGCAATAGAAAATCAGGAAATGTATTATTTTGGGAAAGTCTGCTGTCATGGACCTCTCCAAATTACTGAGGAGCAATGATGTCAGTTTGAAAACTAAAGTGCTGATTCAAGACCATGTTCTTTTCAATCAATTGCTATGCATCTGAGAGTTGGAAAAGGAATAAGAATGATAGAAGAAGAATAAATGACTTTGCGTTGTGATTTTGGAGAATAGTATTGAATATCCCTTGGAATGGCAAGAAAACACACAGTCATGCTTTGAAAAAATGGAGCCAGAGTGTTTATTGGAAGCAAAGCTTCATCTCACATGCTTTGGGCATGTTGTGAGGTGAGACTATTCTTTGAAAATGCACATATCATGAGGGAGCTCTGGTGGTCTAGTGGCAAGAAGCTGCACTGCAATCTCAGAGGCATACAGTTCAAATCCACCAGATGCTCTGCTGGAAAAGGAGGGACAATCTCCTCCTGTACCAGTCAGATTCGATTTGATGGTACACACACACACACAAAAGAATAAAAGAAAATTTATAAACAAAAACAAAACATTAGATAAAATTTTAAAAAGCACATCATGCTAGGAAAGGTGGGGAATCAGAGGAAGAAAGGAAGACCCTCAACAAGATAGTTTGAAATGGTGACTTCAGTAGTGGGCTCCAGTGTCTCACTGATGATGAAGACGGCACAGGATAAGATAGGGTATGGATCTGTTGTTCATAGGGGTTTATGAATCATACTTGACTCAATGGCACCTAACAATAGCAATTGATGGTCTAGTCCACAGTTAGCATCTGGCCTGGCTTTGACATGCTGATATTAAAATTCTCTAATGAATCTTTTTACAGATGTAGTCAACCTGATTCTTGCACAGTCTATCAGGGGAGGTCTGCGTATATAATCACTATTTTTGTTTTTTTAAAAAGATATTTACAATTAATAAATCATTGATTGTACAATATTAAATCATTAGATCTCCAGTCTCATTTGTCACCAAGTATGTAATTTCTGACCAGCAGTCCTTATTTATTTCCAACGTTTGCATTCCAGTAACTAATTATTACTTAATCTTGATGTTCCATCATTTTCCAACTGCAAAAGTTGGTAGAAATCACTGATTTTCTCATCTTTGGCTTTAGGCATGAGGTTCGTATCTTCCAGCTTTCTAAGCGAGAAGGATGGGCAATGTCCCATGCAATTAACTGCTTCTGAAAAGCCACTAGAAGGTCCAGCTATGGATTATTTCCAACTTGATGGTACATAACAACCAAAAAAAGAAGTAGACAATATTATTGAACTTCTGCCCAGTCTTACAGATGGGGCAACTAAGCTCCAGAAATGTTGAATAATCTGCCCAAGATCCTGTTGCATGTGGAATTCAGATGGGGCCAACACACTCTGGGTTACAATAAAGAACTATTTGGTTGTTGTGCCATTGAGTAGACAAAATCATAGCATCCTTATGAACGATGGATCTGAACCCTGCCAACCTACAGTATTATCTTCATCATCTGATATACTTGAACCCATTGTTACAGTCACTCTGTCAATCCATCTTATTGAGGGTCTTCCTCTCTTATTCTAATCCTCTCCCTTTACAAGTATGACACAGCTAATTGCTTGGTGTTCTGAGGGCCAAAGCGTTTATTTACATCACATTCCATCTCCTTACTTTTCTGTGAAATATGAGCTTTAGAGGGGAAGTGCAGGATTTTTTTTTAAAAAAATTTAAACCTTCAGTACTGAGCAATGCTTGCCGTACACAGCATCTTCGAAAATGTATAATAAAGAAATTGCACTGATGATTGAAAATAGAACAGCAAATTGTAATGGGATGCAAGAGCTTTTATCTGAACTAAGTGTTCGGTTCAAAGATTTTGTTTTGTGAACAATTTCCAGTTGTTCATTAAAGAGAATGATTTGTTATTTTCCATATGCTCATTCTTTATTCCTCTCTACCTCTGCTAGGAAAACAATAACAAAACGTTTGTTATTATTGTTAGGTGTTGTCAGGTTAGTTCTGATCTGAAGCTGGCCTATGCATAATAGAAGAAAAGCTACCCAATCCTGTGCCGTCCTCACGAGTTTTGCTCGTAATGGAAAAGCCCACTGTAGCAGGAATGGTGTCAATTTACTCCATTTAGGGTCCTCTGCTTCTACTTTAGTAAACATGATGTCCTTAAGGGACTAGCCCATCTAAGAAACATACCAAACACCGAGAGATAACGTCCCAAACTGTCAGAAAAATGTCTTTATACTCAAGTAAAATTGATGCTAATATTTTTTTCAGTATTATTAAGAACCTTTATCTCACTTTTCCACTTTTTTGTTGTTGCTGTCAATTTATCAACCTTCATAGAGCGACTGTTAAAAAAGTTTTAAGAGACAATATGAAACTTAAAAGGAAACATCTGTTAGTGCAGAAGTTAAGATTCTGTAAATAAAAAAGTCATTGGTTTGAAGCTATCAGTCAACCCTGGGAGAAAGATGTGACAGTTGGTTCTCTAAAAATATGCAGACTTAGAGACCATATGGGGCAGTTTGACTCCACCCTAGATTCACTAGGATTGGAAGTCAACTCCATAGCACCCAACAATTTCAGAGAAAATGTCCCGAAATAAAACCCTAAGTAAAAATCATCTAGAATATCTGAGAAAAAAGATAGGCTGTTAATTGAGGTGATGCTATTAACAACAGTTATGGTTCTCCTACTGAGAAGTAATTTATTTCATTCCTGTAGAATTTATTTTCTGGAGGGTAAAATGAGAGGGTTGGGTTGGACTGGATTGTCGGGCTTCTTTTGTGTCTATCCTTTCGTGAGGCTGATCTTTTCTGCCCCTTCCGACACCGTGTGGGGCAGACACCCCACCCATATCCCCCCATTCCTGGGAAGCAAGAAATTTCCTTTGCGTTGTCTCAATTGGACTGCCATTCCCAGGCTCCTTCAACCTACTTCCTTACAGGCCTCAAAGCCCACATTCCTCGAGCTGGGGCATGGAAGCGCATAGCATGCTGGGATTTGTAGTCTTTCCCCACGTGGCCAGCCTACGCGTGTGACACGGGGGGGGGGTGTCGAGATGGCATTCTGGGATATGTAGTCTGGCTGTTCGTTTGTGTAATCCGAGCCTAGGTAAAGAGCCAGAGGCGACACCATAGACTCCAGCTGGTCACATGACTCCAGCCTAGAGCGTAGTTCGCACTGCGGATTCCTCCTGGCGAGTTCTGGCCCCCCCGTGTCGCCGTTGCCGGGGAGACGGCGCATGTCTCACCGCGCGTCTCCCCCTCTGCAGTCCCCCCGCCCCTCTTCTCCCACCACAATGAGATCCTAAGATGGCGGTGGCTGCGGCGGTTGGCGCTGTGTGGCTAGGGTAGAAAAGGCGGCCATTGGGCCTTAGGCAGCTGAGGGAACTTGTAGACCTTCCCTACCGCTGTCTTTAGGGGAGCACCGTGGCCGGTGCCCGGTCGTGGGGTGCAGACCGTCGTTCCGCCCTTGGCAGGAGCGGCTACTTCGTTTACAGGTACTGCCTACGCGTCCCCAACCCTTGGCAACCGAGGCAGCGCGCCGCCGGGGCGGGAGAAAACGGCGTTGGGATATTTGACCCGTTTGGGCCTGGGCTGAGACGCACACCCCTGTTGGCCCGCGCCTTCCTGCTTCCCTTCCCCTCGCGAACAGCCGGCCCCTCCCCTTGGGGCCGGCCGGCGCTGTCGCGGGGGTGAGCATCTAGCCACACGTTGGGGACTGCAGAGTCCTCTCCGTGTCCCTCTGTCCGTCTAGTGAGATCCTCGAGGAGGCGGCCGCCGGGCCGGGGGCCTGCAGGAATTCCTCCTTGGCAGGTGGACGAGTGGGGGCTGTGCTTTGGGTACTGGGCAAGGGATCGGAATTCTCAGTCGGAGCTGTATGCCCTCTCACTCCGCTCCTCAAATTCCATTCTGGGGGGACTCTTGTGCCCAGAATTTTGGGTAAAATAGGACAGGTGAGGGGGTGACGCTACTGTTGCTTGGGTTGAGTGAGCTGTGAGGAACAGGATTACTGTCTCAGGTATTGGAGCGTTAGAGGCCCGGGCGACGTCCCTGACTTGGGGCTGAGAGGTGGCTTCTATTTGGACGTGAATGTTAGTATCCTAGTCCCCCCGACTCCACCTTTTTCATTCCTTACTGCAGGTGTAGTTCGAATGGAGCTAGGACTGGGGGAATCTAAGACTAAATGGGATTCGGGAGACATTGCTTTGCAGCATCTTGATTTGTGATTAGGCCCGGCTGGGAAGGATGGATGGGTCATCTGAACTTTTAATTCCCACTCCTCCGAAGCACTCTTTGTCTTGAGTGCGTTTTTGGTTTGGTTGTGGTTTTTGTTTGTGGGGGTGGTCGGGTTTGAGGTTTGTTATGTCGTACGAGTCACCGGTCTGTTTGGGCAGTTGAAGAAGAGAGGGCTTTCTGGCCGTCCCTACCACCCCAGCCCCTTAACCGCCTTCCAGACTCCGCCTTCTGCTAGTCTCTGGTTACTGGAGTGGGTGTTACAGCACCTGCTCGTTTCTTTCCTTATTAGTTTCTTAAGGGGGGGCTGTTAGAAACCGTTGTGACGGTGAATTTTTCAATAAGAAGGAAACCTGTGTATATTTCGTGCATAGGTGGTTTTATTATTTAGTGACAGTCTTTGAACAGTTTCCGTAGCACGGAATGACTAGTCAGAAGTATAAACTTTGGTATGGATCTTTCAATAATAATTAGGCTAAAAATTTGTATTCAAAAGTACAGTTTGATGTTTTGGTGGGATCTCACAAATTTAAGGGGTTTAAACATTGATAAATGTTAAGATAACTTGAGTTTAAAATACTGAACTGGCCTTTACCCTTCTCTTATTGATTTTCTAAATATATATTTAGGTCACAAATTTTTGTTCAGTTTATATTTTTAGTGCAGAACTTATTAAAGTTGTGTTTTTTTCTTTCCTTGATAAGCAGGTAACAGGTTTGAAGTGTGGAGCAGGAAAGGAGCAGTGTAGCTGTAAAAACCAGTTGCCTTCAACAGGTAATGTGATAATGTTTTAGATATTGCTTTTTGTATTAAGGTTGAAGAGTGTAGTAGAAAGTAATAAATTCTAATCATGGTTGAGGTCTTTTTAGACTTTATGGCTTTTGCCACAGTTTTGATAGTTGCGTAGTACCAATTGCAAAAGAAAGAAGTTTATGCTTAGTTGAGTTGAAAGAGCTTATAGGTGAGGAAGTTCTAGGTGAAGCAAAGTGTTTTTGGAATGGCTTACTGGTGTTTGGGATTAAGTAAGGAAGTAACAGAAAATAGTTAAGTTACACTAATTTAGATTAATAGATTCAAAGAGAGAGAAATGATTAAGAAACTGAAGTACTCAGCATTCAAAAGTAGGTTCAGCAGGAATGAGTTGAAAATACAAAACAATATTTTGATGTGCGAGTATCAGAAGTTTAAGATCCTCAATAAATCAGCATTCAGAGTGAGATAGTATAAGCATAGAGATCATGGCTACTGAAACTGAGGCCAGGATATTAGAAAAATTATTGTGAATGTTCAGGTCATGAAAATATGCACTGAGGTGGAGAGTGTAACCACAAGCTAGTTATTAACAAATTGTCAAGAAAAGTACAAGATTGTTTTGGGGAGGATAGTGCCCAAGATCTGTAGAGTGATATTTTTGACAACTATTTGTTCAGAAGAGGAACTGTTAAAACATTAAATATGGGTGATCTGCATATGGCATCCTTTCAGCATGAATTGGAGAAAGTAAAATGAATAGCATCATCTTTTAGAAAGAATTTCTAAGGAAATAGTGGAAGTTGAGGAATTGATATTTTATTTCAGCCAGAGAACAAGAGGAATGTTAGAGACTATAGAAAGTTTGTTGAGTGTATAAGAAAGCAATATATAGAAATGTTAAAGAGTGTGTAGGAAGTTTGTTGAATGTAAGGAAGGGAATGGTAGAAAGAACTCTAGGTATTGAGCATACTGATAGTTAAGATGGAGATTTGAGGCTAGTGGAAAAATCAAACCTACTACCTTGCCCAAGAAGATGTATGTGAATAACGCTTAAGGAAAGAATAGATCTGGGGTATATATTATAGTTAAGAGATCTTTGGTGGGTTAGAGGTAAGAAGCTGAGCTTCAGTCCTGAAGGTATGCAGTTCGAATCCACCAGTTGCTGCACAGGAGAAGGACGGGCAGTCTCCTCCCATGTGATTTACTGCCTCTGAAAACCTGCTGGAGAGTTGGCACGCAACTAAAACATAGTTAGGGAGGGGCCTCACCAAGTAAAATTTCTTGTACTATGAGATTTGCACTTCAAGTTCACTAAGCTGATTTTGTTGACGTAGAATTGTTGTATGTTACAGTAACTGTTACTAGATGATAACCTGCCTATCAGTCCATTGCAGTGAGGTCAGTTCTAATTCATAGTGACCTCTTGCAGGTTTCCAAGGCTGTTTACTTTATTGAAGGAGACTGCCCAATTTTTCTCTCGTGGAACAGCTGGTGAATTCAAACCACTAGTCTTTTGGTTTGCAGCTCAAAACTTAGCACACCATATCACCAGACCACCTTTTACTGTATGGTGGATCAAATTAAAGAATTGACGTGTGTATGGGTATATCTGGCTCCATGCCATGGAATGAGTGAGCTTCAACTCGGTGACCCTATGTACAATAGATGAAAAGCTTGCCTGATCCTATGCTATCCCCAGAATTAAACACATTATTATAGTCACTGTCATCCCATCTTGTTGAGGGTCTTCCTTTCTCCTTCACTTACCCTCCACTTTCCCAGGATGGCATCTTTTTCTAAGGACTAACTGTACATAGGTTTCATCCTATTGTGAATCTGAGTTGAGTGTGTCTTTAGAATTAATTTTCCACTTCCTCACAGTAATTTAAGAGTTTAGTTTTTGTTGAGTATTTCTTGTTTTTGTTTTAATTTGGGGAGATCTGTTGGCGAGATCCATACGGAGTTGCACTGCTAATCCAAAGGCCCTTCTCTCTGGCACTTGAAATCCACTGGCCACTGGAAGGGATAAAGTTGAGTAGTCTCCTCCTATGTGAGTCACAGCCCCAGAAAATAATTGGTAGGTCAGATCTTGGTTTATTCTAAATCAGTAGCAGTGAGGTGAATTTGAATTGAGGAATTTCAGAGTTCATTTGAAAATGCTATGGAAAAGATGCTCTTATGATTTTTACGTATATGACAATCTTAGGAGAAATTGAGAAATTTCTCAAATCAAACTGACTAAACTTTTTCCCCCCCCTTATATCCATTAAAAGCACCTAGTTGTACATTGTATTAAGGTTGTCCTGGACATTTGACTGTTTAAAAGAAATTCTCCAATTGATAAGAGTCTTTTGCTAATTTATACAGATACAGAAAAGATAAACTTTTGTTATTTTGTGACTTGAAATAGATACTCAGAAAATGTGTGTTTTCTTCAATATTTCATTTGGTTCATGAGTATTCTTAACACTGCAATTTACAGTTGTCAGTTGAAATGAATATTAATATCACTGAAGATTTGGAGTAATATAATTCTTATTGAAAAATAATACCCAAGCCTTTTTGTTTTTATTTTTTCTGTATTTTTTAACTTAGTTTTATTTTTTCATACCCAAATTCTTAATAATGAAAAAAAAATACTACCTCAACTTTTAAATAGTCTATTTAAGGAAAATAATCTTGTTTTCTCTATTTGCTGAGTTAATATTTTTGAATATTTTTACCTTATATTCATGTTTTAAAGGTAAACTTTAGTCATAGTCTCATAGTATTTATTACTGTGATACTCTGCTTATGTAGAAATTCTTTTTATCACAATAATCCTGCAAGATTTTCTTTAAAAAAAAAAATTAACTCATAGTAACTCATAAATTGGCATAGCATTTTTGTACTTTGTAAGATAAGGGAGCCCAGTGTGTCTGCCATAAACTGCTAAGTGAAATTTACAAATATAAAAAGTTTAGGATGTCTTAGCAGTTTAGTATGATTTGAAGTCCCAGTTGAAAGGAAAATTTTCCTTTTCAGTATAATCCTCATCTATCACTTGTACCAGTTGTTTTTCCAAGTAGCTTGTAGCAGTTGTTTTTCAGTAGGCTCAACTTTTTTATATGTGTGTCATTGTCTTTCTATTAAACCTGCTTGCTAAACCTGGATGCACTCAGTGGACTTTTTTTTTTAATTTCATCTTTATTCTTTTTTTAATTTAGGTTGTTTATATTTCATTTCAATGAACATCTACAGAGATTTTGGGATTCCATTCATTCATTGTTGCACCCTTCTCCCCGCACCCCCCCCCCCATTTGCTCCTCTCCTTGAAAAGCAAAAGAAAAACTCCCTCATTGGTACACAATCCCCCCTCAGTGGACTGTATTTACTGAGGCTGTTTAGCAGTACAAATTCTTGACATTCATTAATGTTCTCTGGTCTCCCCTTAGGTTCTTAGAGCTGACCATAGTCCCCCTCTGTTGCTTATACTATTCATATCACTCTGCACTGGCATCTCTAATTTAATGAGCACTTTTCTTACAGCGGTTATGAACTGCCTGTCTCAGCTGTTGGTTGGTTACCTCTCTCTCTTATGCATCTTCACTCTTTCCCTTTAACTAACTTCTCCCAGCAAATTATAAACTTGCTCAAGATATTTTATTCTTAATTTTTATTTATAATACAGTTGTACCTGTTTCCCTTTACAGACATGTATCAAGTTGAGTCAGTTTATAGCTGACCCTACAGGTTTTCAGTGGCTGTGAATCACACAGGAGAGAGTGCTTGCTCTGCACTGCAGCCCCTTACCACTAATCCACCAGGCTTTTCCCATTACAATTAGTTCCTTGAAAAAATTCTGTCTTAGTACATTTGATTGTGGAATTCTACTACTCTTCTCAAATTTTTACCAAGGTTATAAGTAACCTCTTTTTTGTTGTTAAATTCAATGGGCACTTTGTTAGTTCTTTTATTATTATATGATTGGGCAGTTTATTATACCTTCCTTCTTGGTTCACTTGTTTTCTTTTTCCCAACCACATTCTCCAGGTTTTCCTGCCATTTTCTAAAACCTTCTCAGTGTCCTTTTTCTTCTTTCTGTCCCTTAAGTAGCAGTATCCTTAATATTGTTTTCTTTTACTCATCATCATTTGCTTGAGCCCTCTGATCCTCTGCAAATAGACTTCTAGTGGATGGACCTGTAAAGCTCTCAAAGACCTAAATTACTTTTCTGAAAGATAGGTTTGTATTTATCCACTGAAAAGTCAAAGTCAGAATTGATCATCTATAATAGGCCATAATACACAATAAGTTAGAATTGATATCCTTTTACATATGATCCTTCATTAGATTTCTGAGGAAGTATGTTACATGAGAGGAAATTGCCCATCTTTCCTCCTTCGTTGTGGAGTCGAACTTCCAGAGGGGCTCGGTCTTTGGGTTAATAGCAGAACTCCTTATGGACCGTTGTGGTTAGATTCTGGTAAGTTGACTATGACTCATAGTGACCCTGTGAACATCGAATCTGAACCCTGCCCTATCTTGTGCCATTCTTATCATCTCTGCCACACTTGAGCCCATTGTTACAGTCATTGTGCGAATCCATCTTGAGGATTTTCCTTTCCCTCCGCTGATTTTTCACTTTTCCAAACATATCTTTTTCCCCACAGACTTAGTCTCATTGTTCCTTAACCTGCTCACCTCTGCTTTAGTATTTTAGAAACAATGCAGTAGTCAAGTGTTAACATTCTTTACTTATTGAGTTGAACTGCTACTATAGAAAAAGTCTAATGATTTTAAAGAATAGTTTATTTCAAGGTTAAAGGAGTTTCAACTTAATAGATCTGGTTGCTGTTGCTGTTAGTTGTCCAAGTCAAGAATGACCCATAGCAACATTATGAACAACAGATCTGAACCCTACTGTATCCTGTGCCATCCTCACACTTCCTGACATATTATAGCACATGACAGTAGTCATTGTGTCAATCCATTTGGTTGAGGGTTCACCTTTTCAAGTATCATGTTGCTCTCCAAGGAATATCCCTTCCTAGCAACATGCCCAAAGTGTGTGAGGCAAAGCCTCATCATCTATGTCTCCAACGGGCAGTCCGGCTGCACCCTTTCCAAGACATAAATTTTTGTTCTTTTGGCAGTCCATGGGATGCTCAGTGCTCTTCTCCAACACCACAGCTCAAAGGCATCAATTCTTTTTCTGTCATCTTTAGTCACTGTACAGTTCTAAGATGCTTGGCAAGTGACCAGAAAGACTTGACTACTGCATTGTTTCTAAAATACTAAAGCAGAGGTGAACAGGTTAAGGAACAATGAGACTAAGTTAATGAGAATAGAACTACAACAGGGATAAACAACATTGACACAATGTGGAGACTAACCAGTATCACTTGAAAACTGCTTTTAGGAATTGGTAATTGGGAACTTGTTTTATTCTCTCTACTTTCACCAAAAAATTTTAAACATATTTCTTAAAAATTCTTAGATGTCAGAACAGCAGGGTAATGACCACGGGAACTTACCAGGTGGTGGAACTCAGCCTCATCGCGGTTAGTCTGATTATCTTCACCTATGCAGATGATACAACCCTGCTCACTGAAACTGAGGAGGACCTCATGCACTTACTGCAGAGGATCAGGGACTGCAGCCTTCAGTATGGACTGAGGCTCAATGTCAAGAAGACAAAGATTCTCACCACTGGACCAATTGGTAGCATCAGGATGGATGGTGGAGAGATTGAGATTGTTCACAGCTTCAGTTTGCTCGGCTCCACGGTCAACACTCTTGGCACCAGCAGCCAGGAAATCAAAAAACGTATTGCGATGGGAAAGTCTGCTGTTAGGGACCTCTCTAAAGTACTCAAGAGCAGCGGTGTCTCTTTGGAGATGAAGGTGCGCCTGGTACAACCATGTTCTTTGCAATCACTTGTTATGCATCAGAGAGCTGGACAATGACTAGGGAGGACAGAAGGAGAATCGATGCCTTTGAACTGTGGTGCTGGAGAAGAGTATTGAATGTACCATGGACTGCCAAGAAAGCAAACAGATTCATCCTGGAGAGGGTTAAACCAGGCTACTCCTTGGAGGCAAAGATTCTGGGGCTTCGTCTGACATACTTTGGACATGTTGCAAGGAGAGACAGGTCTTTGGAGAGGGACATCTTTCTTGGTAGAGTAGAGGGACAGCGCAGGAGGGGAAGACCCTCCATGAGGTGGATTGATTCAGTGACTGGGGTAATCGGAATGGGTGTGTCAGAGGCTATGCGATTGGCACAGGATAGAGCAGGGTTTAGGGCTGTTGTACATAGGGTCGCTATGAGTCACAAACGACTCGATGGCACATAACAACAACAACACTACACTGGGTGATCTTTTTGCCATTCCTCAACAGCTAACACATCATCCACAAGTATTTCCTGCCCTGAGCTTATGCTGTCGCCATCCCATTGGCTACAGGCCTTCTGCTGCTCCTGTTCATAGGAGTGTTCATCACCTACGTGATGCTGAAGAACTAGAAGGTGATCAAGATTCAGTGAAGGCCCAGTAAGGAATGAGGCTGTCAGTCCCTTCTCTGCTCCCCCTAACCCCACCCCAGGCAGGGAACCAGGGTGGGAGTCAGCACTGCCAGTCCAGGTACTGAGGCCCTCCAGCCTGGCAACCCTACAGTCACACTCATGGGTTGGCAGTATTCAGGACTCACCCCTGTCTGACCAGCCAGTCTCTGCTCCTTATCCGCTCACCTTTCTAGAAACCAGGATGGAGGGAATACCTGAATCTCTCTCTGACCCAAGACCTAAAAGAAACTGGTCCTCTCCACCTTATCTTCAGACTCCCTGTCACCTTTGCTTCTGGCTTCTACCCTCTTGCTGCCGTTTTCCTCCTGACATTGGACTTAGCAGGCTCAGAGGGAGTGTGTGATCTCTCACCGGAGTCTGGTGGCAGCTTTCTCAAGTCTGACACAGCCCTCGACCTGACTATGACTTCTGAACCTGGACAATCGGGGAAGGGCTGGCAGACCCTGGAATCATCACCAAGCATCAGAGCACCTGAGAGTGGCCACACTGGGCCCCCAGACTATCCATTCTTCTTAGAGGCCCAGTCCTCTCCACCCCCAGTGATAGGCTCTTTGGGAGAATTTAGTAATAAACATTAATCAAGTAAAAAAAAATTCTTAGAAAGTGATTTTGTAAAAAAGATTTTTAAAAAATTCTCTCCCACAAATTAATTTTAAAGTGCAGTTTTTCAGTTGTTTTAGAAACTCGGTAGTTTTCAAAGTCTGGAAATAGATCCCTCAAAACACCTCTAAAGGGAAGGGCTAAAAAATTTTTCTGAAGGGGAAAAAGTAGCAAATCCATGCCATAAATCAGGAGAATAGTTACTCTTTGGGTGGAAGAAGAAGATGATGGTGGAATGATTATGGAGGGATCTGCTGTAGTATTTTTTGGTTTTTGCTTGTTGCCTTTGAGTCAAATTGGAATCAGAGTGACCCTGTGAACTCTGTACCATCCTTAATCATCCCCTATACATTTGAATCCATTATATTAGACACTGCATTGGTCCATCCTTTATTCTACCATCCTTATCCCCTCTATATTTGAATCCAGTAGACACTGCATCAGTCCATACCGTTGAGGGTCTTTCCTCCTTTGCTGAACCTCCACCTTTCCAAGCCTAATGTTTTTTTCCAAAGAATAGCTTCTCCTAACATGTCCAAAATATGAGACGAAACTTCATCAACTTTGCCTTTAAGGAATATTCTGGTTGTACTTTCTCCAGCACATACCTCTTTGGTTTTTTGGCAGTCCATGGAATATTCAGCACTCTTCTCCAACACTTACTGTTGTTTGATGCTGGCAAGTTGAGTAACAAGTGACCTTATAACAGCAAATTTGAACCCTGTCTTGTACTGTGCCATCTTCACAATCTAACATACTTACCCCATTGCTATAGTCACTGTGTCAATTGATTTGATTGAGGGTCTTTCTCTCTATTGTTGTCTCTTCACCTTTCCAAGGATGACCTTTTTCAAGGAATAGCATCTCGTAGTAATATACCCAAAGTATGTAAGACAAAGATTTATCTTGTCTGCCTCCAAAGAGCACTCTGGCTGCACCTTACCTAAAACATATCCACAGGATAGTCAGTACTCTCCAACACCACACTCAAAAGTATCAGTCAGTTCTTCTGTAATCCCTATTCATTGTCCAGTTCTTAGATGCATAGCAAGTGATTGAAAAGACACGTGAATAAATTCAGTCAGGCACACATTAGTGCTCAAACTAATGTTGTTGCTTCTTAGTAATTTGGAGAGTGTGCTGACTGCAGATTTTCCCAGTAAAGTGCATCTGATCTCCTGACTGCTGTTACCAAGTGTAATGATTGTGGATCCAAGTAAGACAAAGTCGTTGTCAGTCTTTTCTCTCTCTACCATGATGTTGCCTATCAGTGCAGTGTTGAGACCCTTTGTTTTCTTGACATTAAGATGCAGTCTACATTGAGGGCATTAGTCTTTGGATTTTCTGCAGTAAGCACTTGAGGTTCTCGCTTTGAGCAAACAAGGTTTTATCATATGCATGACTAAGGTTATTGATGAGTCTTCCTCTGATCCTGATACCACATTCCTCTTCATAGAGTCAAGCTTCATGAATAAATTGCTCAGCATATTTTGAGTAGGTATAGAGAAAGGATATAACTCTGATACCCAACTTTCTTAATTTTAAAACATGTGGTGCTCCCTTGCTCTGTTCACACAACAGCTTCTTAGTCTAGGCTTAGATTTTGCAATGTTACAAGTGTTCTGGGATTCCCATTTTTCTCATATTAGCTACAATTTGTTATGATCCACACATTCAAATGTCTTTACATTATCAATGAAGACAAATAAACATTCTTCTGATATTCTTTGTTATCAGCCAGGATCCATCTGACAGCAGCAGTAATATCCCTAGCTCCACAACCTCTTCTAAAGCCAGCTTGAACTTCTGGCAATCCTGTCTATGTATTGCTCCAGCAAATTTGAATGATCTTCAGTATTTTACTTGCATGTGGTATTAATGATATTATTCGATAATTTCCACATTCCATCACCTTTCTCGAGAATGGGGACAATAATGGAACATTTCCATATTTAGTCTTCTACAGTATCTCCAGCACCTAGGCATGTTTCTATTTTGATTGCTTATGTATTTCACTTCATGATATTTATGATTTCTGTATTTTTCTGTGTGAATATCACATCTAAATAGAAGCAAAAAACTTAAGAGCAAAACAAAAACACCCAAGAACTGCACTGGAAAATCTGATGGAGTGCAGTTTACTCTTATACATATGAGCATGGATCACCTTGACAGCAGTGAGTTTTATTCCTTAATATTACAAGCTACATAAGTAAGTTCAGACAACAGAATTACATAATGTAATTAAGTCCTTTCCATATACAGTGCTGTCTATGGGTATAAATTCTTTAGTATTAAAAATAGTAGAATACTGCTGACAGTGTATTAAGAGGAAAAACCATAACATTCGAGCTTATATAGAATTTCTTTATTAATATTTATAATATTTTTTAACATGATGAATGAAAGATGTTTATTGCAGATGAGTCTTAAAGGAAACTGCAAATTAACCAAACTTTTGTGTGTGTGTGTGTGAAATTTTTATTATTAATTTCAATGAACATCTACAGAGATTTTGGGATTCCATTCATTTATTGTTGCACTTTTATCCCCATAATTTTATATCTAATGCGTACCCATATTTATCATGGCTTTCTTCACAATAGCAAAGAGTTGGAAACAATCTAAGTGCCCATCAAGAAATGAATGGATAGAGAAGCTGTGATAGTCACACAATGGAATTCTATGTTGCATTGAAAAACAGGGAACTCAAGAAATATGAAACAAAATGGGTGACCCTGGAGGACATTATGCTGAGTGAAATATCTCGGTCACAAAAGGACAAATACTACATAGTGCCACTGTTGTAAAACAGGACTGACATCAGGGTTGGGGTAAAACAGGACTGACATCAGGGTTGGGGGGAGACTGAGAAAGATGGGATAGATAATGTATCCTGTATTGAAAGAGATGAGAGAACTGTTTAAAAGGGATATATGATTAGGTGTTATTGTCATGACAGGAGTCCAGAATGAAGGCTGCATACTGGAGTGGACTGGGAAGGATTGTATAACAATGAAAGAATTTTTCTTTTACTTTTCAAAGAGAAGAATGAAGGGGGGGTACAAGGGGAGGCAGGGAGACAGTGGAGCAATAAATAAATGGAAACCCTAAGTATCTGTAAACTTTATTAAAATTAATTTAAAAATATATTAAAAAAATTCATTAAAAAATGTAAAAACCCACTTTGTGTTAAAAAATTTTTTAATATATATAGTTATTCTATATCCTTTTTTCCCTTTGACATATGGTAATTTTTTTACAGAAGGCTGTGTTGTCGATGCTTGTCATTTTATATTTTATGGCTGGCTGTTACATTCAAGTTAATGTTAATTTACAGCACTCTTTGTAACACATAGAACATCCAAAACATGTAGAAGCTGCCGGACACATCTTTTTCCTGCTTAGCAGCTGGTGGTTTTGAACTCTCAGCCTTTAGGTTAGCAGTCTGGCTTTAAACACCACTGCGGCCAGGGCTCTTGTATTAAAGGATAATTATAATGTAAAGCTATTCATTCATTATAGTTTTTCCATTCCTACTGAGGAGTGAAATTCCAAGGTCAAAAACTCAAATTTAGCTCTTGATCCACTATTGCCAGAATGTTTGTGAAAAGTTACACTAGTTTGCATTCTAATAGTAGTGATCATAACAAACTGTGGCTGACTCTGAGAAGAATGGGAATCCCAGAACACTTGATTGTGCTAATGAGAAACCTATACTTGGAGTAAGAGGCAGTTGTCAGAACAGTGCAAGGAAGCACTGCATGGTTCAAAATTGAGAAGGGTGTATGCCATGGGTATGTCCTATCTCCATAACTTTTCAGCCTGTATGCAGAACAAATTATCCGGGAGGCTGGGCTCTGTAAGGAAAATTTGTGGCATCAGGACTGGTAGAAGATCTATTAACAGTCTCATTGTGCAGATGACACAACTCTGCTTGCTGAAACTGAGGCAGACCTAAAGTGCTTGCTGTAGAGGGTCAAGGGCTGCAATCTTCAATATGGATTGAGACTCAGTGTCAAGAAGACAAAGATTCTCACCACTGGACCAATTGTCAGCATCAGGATGGATGGTGAAGAGATTGAGATTGTTTACAGCTTTAGTTTGCTGGGCTCCACAGTCAACATTATTGGCACCAGCAGCCAGGAAATTAAAAGACGTATTGCGATGGGAAAGTCTGCTGTTAGGGACCTCTCCAAAGTACGGAGGAGCAGTGGTGTCACTTTGTAGACTAAGGTGCATCTGATACAGGCCATGGTCTTTGCAATCATTTGTTATATGTCAGAGAGTTGGGCAGTGACTAGGGAGGATAGAAGAAGAATTGATGCTTTTGAGCTGTGGTGCTGGAAAGAGTATTGAGGGTACCATGGACTGCCAAGAAAACAAACAGATTTATCCTGGAGAGGGTTAAACCAGGCTGCTCCTTGGAGGCAAGGATTCTGAAGCTTCGTCTGACATACTTTGGACATGTTGCAAGAAGGAGCAAGTCCTTGGGGAGGGATGTCATGCTTGGGAGGGTAGAGAGACAGTGTGGGAGAGGAAAACCCTCTATGAGGTGGATTGATTCAGTGACTGGGTTAATTGGGGTGATTGTGTTGGAGGTAGTACGATTGGCACAGGACGGAGCAGAGTTTAGGGCTGTTGTACATAGGGTCGCTATGAGTCGCAAGCCACTTCATGGCACATAACAGTAGTGCATGAGGATTTCTTTTTTTTAATTATGAAATTTTATTAATTTTAATGAACATTTACAGAGATTTTGGGATTTCATTCATTCATTGTTGCACTATTTTCTCTACCCTCCTCCACAGTTTGTTGTTCTTCCCCCCCACTTGAAAGTTTTTTAATTGTCCATTTGCCACAGTTCTTGTCAAAGCCAGTTCTGATTAATCTCCTTTGTCAGTGTGTCCTTTGCCATTCCCTATCACTCCTCCCTGAGAGACACTTCACCCTGATTCATAAGGAAAAGGGGATAGCGTATTCTCTTACCTACTTCCTGTTGAAAAGGGACGCTGTGGGTTTCAGGGTGAAGATCTTCTCTCACTACTCCAATGGGCCCCTTTGGCAATAGGAAACACATAGACTATTATGGAGATTGATTTTGGAATTTAGATTCACTGTTATCAATTGTGCTTAGCTGTGCATGTTCATATCCTTGAAGATGTATCATGGAAGTGTTGTAGCCTAGAAGATAACAAATTTAACGAACAAGTTAAAAGTACATGAGTCAAAAATTAAAAAGCAATAATATTCCAAGTAGAGGTTCTAATAGTGGCACAAATCAAGTTACAGAGGGGAAGGTAGTTCTTCCAATAAAAGGCCTGTTGACTAGCACTTTGTCTATTATAGTATAACAGTTAGGGATCACAAGATGTAGAGGTTCAACTATGTCATTTATTGTTCTTAGGTCCTGGAGCAAATTCCATCTACCACTGGGTTGTTTTACAACTCGGAAGTCCACATGCAAGGCAGAGGTGAAGTAAGGAACTGCTTATGAGGTTTTCCGTCAGTTCCAACAACTAAGAAATAGAAGAGTTAGGACCTCAGAAGGCTTTTAGGACCAGATAGTAGACTCTTGTGTCCAGGAGAAAACGAATATACTTACCAGTAATGTTAATGCTTGCCTACAGTTCTTCTGGGAGGATCTAAATCGTTGAAGCGTCCTTCTTTGTTTCCAGCTGGGAGCTGGGGCCTGTCAGTCCTGTCATCCACGAGGACCTGATGTGGGCCACCTTTGGCCAAGTGTCCTTCAGAGCCACACTTAAAACAAGTGAGTGGGAGCTTCCTCTGTACTGCCTTGCCTATCTGTGGTTCTCGTCTGTGACACTGTCTCCTGAAGTGGCCCAACTTTCCACAGTGGAAGCAAAGTTGACCTTTATTACCTTTGGGTGGCACTGTATATGAGTAATACTTCCTTTTTCTGACACAGGCCCTAAGCTGGCAGCAATAGCTGCCCCAATAATTTTGGCCATTCTCTGGTCTTTTCTCT
>NW_006399878.1:1990549-1992359 GCF_000299155.1 Elephantulus edwardii | reverse complement strand
GACCCACTAGCCTCTGGCTGGTCTGCAGAGTACACAGAAGCCAGCTGCCTGGCTCGTTTGGGGCAGTTGGTGTAGCCCAAGAGAGCTTGGCCAAATTCCCAACCAGTGGGCATGCCCTTAGGTGCTCTCCCAGGTAATCAGCAATGACCCAGTAAACCCAGCCAGCATCCTACCGGCCTTTCTCCTGCCAGCTTACTTCCACAGCAGCTCTGCTGATAGCTCTGGGTGATGGCTGGATTCCGTGGTGGTGCCCTGAGGTCACAGGGCTGTGGTGGGGGTTGAGGTGAGTGGTTGTGGAGCTGCGGGGGTGGGGGCGGCGGAGGGAGGGAGGGAAGCTAGGGACTAGGGGGGCAAAGGAGCACAGGGCTTGGACACTACCACCAAGAGGTAGGGGGCGGGGCTTGGACGCTGCTGGGGGTTTGCAGCAGCACCCTGTGTGTTGGGGGTCACGCAGGCTTGGGCTGCAGGGCGGTAGTCGTTGATCCTCTGGGGGTCACAAGGTGCTTCCTCCTCTGGAGTTCCGCGGTGGCACACTGTTGCTCATCCAGGCCCGGCTGGAGGCGGCTTCCTGGATTTATTCTTATTAGAAGTAATGAGTATGTAGTCTTATTTTTTATTTTAATTTTTTATTGTGATTTTAATGCAAGTTTACAGAAAAGTTGGATTTTCATTCCTTTATTGTTGTGCATTTTCCTCCCTACCCCATCCCCTGTTTATTTTATTTATTCATTATTGAACATTCCCCCTTTTCCTCTCCCTCCCCTCCCCACTGTTCTCATACATATAATGTATAATCATATATCCCTTTCAGACAGTTCTCATATGTTCCAGTTCCGTGTTTGCTATCTTTCCACTCATTCTCTCTCCAGTTCCCACATGTCTGACCTTTTTTAAGAACAGCAGTGCTATGCAGTATTTATCCATTTGTCACTGAGATAGTTCACTTAATGTCCTCAAGGCTCCTCCGTTATGTAATCCTTTACTATTTCATTGTTTTTCGATGGTGCACAATATTCCATTGTGTAGATGTACCATAGTTTTTCTATCCATTCATTTATTGATTGGTTGCTTCCATTCCTTTGCTCTTGTGTATAACGCAGTGATAAAACATGTATGTGCATATACATCTGTTTGAGTTGTGGCTCTGGTTTCTTTTTAGAGTATGTGCCTAGCAGTGGAATTGCTGGGTAAAATGGTATTTCTATTTCCATCTTTCTGAGAAAGCTCCAGACCACCTTCCATACATTCCCACCAGCAGTGAATAAAAGTTCCAATCTCTCCGCAACTTCATCATCATTTGTTGCTTGCTGCCCTGTTGAACTTTGATTGTTACTAGGGACAGATGGTATCTCATAGTTGTTTTGATTTGCATCTTTCAGAGAGCTAGGGATTTTGAACATTTTTCATGTGTCTGTTTGCCACCTGACTGTCTTCTTTGGTGAAGTGTCTATTTATATTCTGTGTCCCTTTTGTGATTGGATTGTTTACATTTTTCTTGTTGAAGTTCTAGAGCATTCTATAAATTTTAGATATAAGTTCCTTATCAGATATATCATTGCCAAATATTTTTTCCCCGTGTGTGGGTTTCCATTTTACCCTGTCGGTGATTGATGGTCTTTTAAATTAATTTGCAGTTAAACTTTATTAATAATCTTGTAATTTTATCTTTGCTTTGTGCAATTTTATTTTGTTTTGTTAATTTCCTGTATATACTTCTTTTTCTGGAGATTTTTTTTTGTTCTTGTTGCTGTGGTGGCTCAACGATGTTTATTGTTAATAAACATTGTTTATTAGTGTTTATTATTTTTTT
>NW_006399878.1:1954677-1988668 GCF_000299155.1 Elephantulus edwardii | reverse complement strand
AAACTTTCTATTTTATGCAGAGTATTTTTATTACTGTTGAATTTTAATACAAACTAATGTGGTAGTCCTTGAAATACCTTTTATCCCTAGAGATGTGCTCTAGCTGTAAATAACTTTATCCCTTGCCTCATTACTCTGTCTTTTAGGACTGTGTTGAAGGAATTAAGTAAATAATCTTAAAGTATACAGACCAGTACACAGCAGGGAGGTGTTTGTTCCCCTTCCTACCACTCTAGCAACTTTATTTTCTTTATTTAATTTAGTTCTGTGGTTTTAAGACTATTAAACTGATGGCTTTGAGCAAGTTAGTAATCAAGTTTGGTAATAGATCTTTGTTAAGTCTCACATTATATGTAATATGTCTATATCAGCTAAATAAATTTGTCTGATTTGTGATTGGTAGAACACTTTTTAACCAAAATTAGCTTTCAGGAGATTTCTTTATACTGTTAAGTTTTACAGAGTGATTTAAAAATAGACCTTTGGTTTTTTTGTGTTAAGAGGCTTAGTTTTTATTTGTTTTGCAGAAAATCAATTGTTAAAAAGATAATATGGCTACAGGAGGAAGTCCTTTTCAAGAAGGCACTAATGATCCAGATTTACCAAACTGGAGCAATGAAATTGTTGATGACCGACTCAATAATATGGTATGATATATTATACGGTGTGATATCTTATTGTTGACAGTATGCTAGCTACTAATTTTAAAACATGAATTTTCCCTGATTTAGCCAAATGTAACTCACTTAGCCTCTGTGTAAGAACATTTTTTCTTGCTGGCCAAATATTAAGAGGTTTTAGGCTATTAGTTTCTTCCTTTTCTAGGGAGCTCATTGACTGGCTTAACCATTCTAGAGATTTTTTATTATGATTGCATTTTTATATGTTGATTAATTACCTCTTCATCTATAGTTGAAATTTTAAGGTATGATTATCCTTGTTTGCATTAGATATGAATCTCAAGCTCAGTCATCTATGACCAGAAAGGGAATGGTTTAAGTGGTGCAAGAGGTTGGTCTGACTACACGTACGCACATCCCAACACCTGTGGATTGGAGTGGAGGAGCGGTATAAGAAGGAGTTTGTTTTAAATGAGTAATATAGTTCAAAAAGTTTTTAGATAGAAATAATTAAAAAGATTACTTCAAGTATAAGTAATATGGTTATAAATCAACCTTGTAATTGACTGAGGGAATGTTAGTGGTCTAGTGAATAAGGAATTGTGCTGCCATTCCAAAGACAGATGATTTCAGATCCACCAGCTGCTCGGTGGAAGAAAGATGAACAGTCTCCTGCTTTGTAGGTACAGCCTGTGAAAACCAACCACCTGGAGGGTCAGGTGTGAGTCAGTTTTGACTCAAGGGCACATAACAAAAACAGAGTTGGCTGAGTTTGGTTGTGTGTGTATAATAAACAAATACCATTTTCTAGTTAAAATAGTAATTTTTTTGCCATTTTATATCATATGTATATCTTGTACATTATTGTCTACAAAGAAAAAACAGTAGTATTGCTTGTTAAATGTCTGGCATTGTTTACCTATTTTATGTATGTTGGTTCTAATTTTGTTTTAAAAGTAAAGCTACTTTAGAGATTATTTTCTGAACGGTACATTCTCACTTTCTCTTGTTCTTTCATGTCAGAACCAACTCATAACTGACCCTCCAGTGGGCTTTTGGAAAGCTGAAAATGTTACTAGAGATTGTCCATCTTTCTCCCTCAGAGTCTGGTGGGTTCAAACCAATAAAGAGTTGCCACCTTTGGGTTGGCAGTACAACACCTTATACTACCAGATCTCCTTGAAGGACAGATTATGCAGTTTCATTTGGGATAGATTTAATGAGGGAGAAAATAGGTTGATAGAAGTAAATGTTTTTAAAACCACCTATTTTTGTACATGTTTTACAAAACCCTTTAGTTTTGAGGTGGACCGTTTTTTTTAAGCATACTGAATTATTATTTATATTAAAACCATGTTAACTTTTGCTTTTACATTTTGAAGGATTGGAGTGGCCAACAGAAGAAGGCAAATAGATCATCAGAAAAAAATAAGAAAAAGTTTGGTGCAGAAAGTGATAAAAGGGTAACTAATGATATTTCTCCTGAGTCGTCACCAGGAGTTGGAAGGCGAAGAACAAAGACTCCACATACATTTCCACATAGTAGATACATGACTCAGATGTCTGTTCCAGAGCAAGCTGAATTAGAGAAACTTAAACAGCGAATAAACTTCAGTGATTTAGATCAGGTTTGTGAATTTTGTAAATCAAACTCTAAGTTTTAAAAATTTGGGGCTGTTAACACATTTTGGTAGTTGATCCTTGGTAGTAGTTTTAGTAGAAGGAATATATTCTTTGGACAAAAATGAAGTCTTATTTCTAACCTTGCTGAAAACAAATTCTTTTTGTTCTCATTATCATGCTATTTGACTAAAATTATTTCATTATAAAACTAAATTTTGCATGCTTAGTAATTGAATATTATTTGAACAAATTGAAAATTTCCAGTTAGTGTATTTAACATTGCCTTAAGATTACCTTTAAGTTTAGAATAATGAACTAAACTGCTTTGCATTTATAAGCACGTTAGTGTAAAGTTTGTTATTTTAAAAAAGTACAAATGATAACTTTTCTTAACAATGAGTTTACTCTCAAATCTATTTTACGGAGATAATCAGGTTTTCAACTATGTAATAGTTGATTCAAGTCTAATATGATTATTGTTGTTAAGTGCTGTCAAGTTGAGTATAGCTATTAGTGCCCCTATTTACAAAAGATCTGAACCTTCTAGCTTGTGCCATCCTCACACTTTCTGACACATTAGAGGCCATTGCAGCAGTCACCGTGTGAATACGCCTGGTTTAGGGTCTTACTCTCCCTTGCCAACCTTCCACTTTTCCCAGCATCATGTCTTTCTCCAAAGAGTAGCCCTTCCTAGCAACATGCCCAAAGTATATGGAGCAAAGCCTCATTATTCTTGCCTTCAAAGAGCACTCCAGCTGCCCCCCACCCTTTTTTCTCTTGCTGTCCATGGGATATTCAGTGCTTGTCTTTACCACCATAGCTCAAAAGGGGTCAATTCTTTTTCTGTCATCCTTATTTATTGTCCAGCTCTCCGAGGCATAGCAAGTTATCAGAAAGACTGTGGCTTAAATCAAATGCATGTAGTTCTCAAAGTGACATCAAACTGACTCCTCAGTAATTTGGAGAGTTCTCTAGCTGCACATTTTCCCAGTGCACTGCATCTCTTTGTTTCCTGACTACTGATAGCAAACTTGCTCAAATGTTATTTCATTTAATTCTTCTATATCTGCCAATTCCTTTCGATACAATGACTCAGTATATTCCTTCCATCTTCTTTTGATAACCTCTTGGATCATTTAACATTCTGCCTAAAGCATCTTGATTATAGCAACTTGAGGTTTGAATTTGTTCTTCAGTTCCTTGAGCTTAAGAAATGCTGAACTAGTTCTGCCCTTTTGATTTTCTGACTCTAGCTCGCACATTTCATTGTAATATTTTGCTTTGTCATTCTGTGCTGCCTTTTGGAATCTTCTGTTCAGCTCTTGAATTCTTCCTTGTGCTTTGGCTTCTCTACGTTCCAGTGCAATCTTCAGAGTTTCTTCTGACATCCATTTTGGTTTTTTTCTTCCTCTTCTGTCTTTGTAATGACTGTTTGCACTCTTCCTGGATGATACATTTAACATCCTCCCACAACTCATCTGGTCTTCGCTCATTAGGGTTCAAGGCCTCAAACCTGTTCCTAAGATGATTCTGAAATTCAGCTGGGATGAAATTACAGTCATATTTTGGCTCCTGTGGATTCGGTTTATTTTTCCTCAGCTTCAGCTTGAACTTGAATATGAGTAGTTGGTGGTTTGTTCCACAATCAGCTCCTGGCCTGATGGATGGCGAAGAGATTGAGATTGTTCACAGCTTCAGTTTGCTCGGCTTCATGGTCAACACTCTTGGCACCAGCAGCCAGGAAATAAAAAAATGTATTGCGATGGAAAAGTCTGCCATTAGGGACCTCTCTAAAGTACTCAAGAGCAACGGTGTCTCTCTGGAGACTGAGATGCGCCTGATACAACCATGGTCTTTGCAATCACTTGTTATGCATCAGAGAGTTGGACAATGACTAGGGAGGATAGAAGGAGAATTGATACCTTTGAGCTGTGGTGCTGGAGAAGAGTATTGAATGTTCCATGGACTGCTAAGAAAACAAACAGATCCATCCTAGAGAAGGTTAAACCAGGCAAGGATTCTGGGGCTTCGTCTGACATATTTTGGACATGTTGTAAGGAGAGACAGGTCCTTGGAGAGGGACATCATGCTTGGTAGGGTGGAGGGACGGTGCAGGAGGGGAAGACCCTCTGTGAGGTGGATTGATTCAGTGACTGGGGTAATCGGGATGGGTGTGTCAGAGGCAATGTGATTGGCACAGGATAGAGCAGGGTTTAGAGCTGTTGTACATAGGGTCACTATGAGTTGCAAGCTCCTTCATCTCTTCTTCTGACATGCTTTGGACATGTTGCAAGTAGGGACCAGTCCTTGGAAAGGGATGTCATGGTGGAAGGACAGCGCAGAAGAAGACGACTCGTGATTAAATGAATTGATTCAGTGACTGGGATAATGGGAGCAGATGTGTCAAAGACAATATAATTGGCACAGGATAGAGCAGTGTTTAGGGCTGTTGTACATAGGGTCGCTATGAGTTTCAAGCAACTCGATGGCACATAACAAAACCACATGCAAATGGAATAGATATGAAGAGCGAATACAACCCTGAAGCATTATGCTCTTCTCAGTTTTGAACCATGCAGTGTTCCCTTGCTCTATTCATAGAACAGTCTCTTGGTCCAGGTGTAGGATCCATATGAGCACAGTTAAGTGTTCTGGGTTTCTCATTCTTCTCAATGTTAGCCACTCTGCATTTCTTAAGCTGAAAGAAATGAAAAGCAAATTTAAGCCGCATTTCACAATATTGAAAGCTGCTGTGGACGATATATTGAATTACTCATCATCAAAAAGAAGATGGAGGGAATACGCAGAATCACTGTACTAGAAAGAATTGATTGACAGTGAAATTTTTCAGGAAGTTTATTTGAACAGGAGCAGTGGTAATGAAGGAGGAAGTAGAAGCTGCTTTGAAGGTACTGGCAAAATATAAAGCTCCAGCAATCTATGGGACACCAATTGGCTTGATTTATATATATGCTTTGATTACGCTCACAAGTCTATTCCAGGATATTTGGAGGACAGTTGTCTGACCAATAGGTTGGAAGAGGTCCGTATTTCTTCCCATTCTCAAGAAAGATGATCCAACTGAATGTGGAAACTATTGAACAATGTCATTAATATCACATGCAAGCAAAATACTGCTGAAGATTATTCAAAAACTGCTAGAAAAGTATGTAGATAGGGCACAGCCAGAATTTCAAGCAGGATTTAGAAGAGGCTGTGGCACCAGGAAATACCATACTGATGTCAGATGGATCCTGGCTAAAAAGTAAGGAATACCAGAAGAATATCTATTTGTGATTTATTAACTATGCAAAGGCATTTGACTCTGTGGATCATAACAAGTTGTGGCTGAATGTGATTATAATGTTAAATATTAATTTATCTGCTAATAATTGAGCAGCTGTTATGTTCTAGGCACTGAATTGGGTACTATTTCAGATAGATGAATTTTATATTTTCAATATTTATTCATTGCAAATACCATTTAAAAAAAATGGTGACTGCACACGGATCTCACCTGATGGGCTGTATAGGAAGCAGATTGACCATATGTATGGACGAAATCTTTGGAGAAGCTCAATGTTGTCGGTTAAAGCTAAGCCAGCAGCGGACTGTGGGTCAGACCGTCAATTACTCGTGTTGTTGTGTATTGTCAAGTTGGAACCGACCCATAGCTGACCCTCTGGCAAGTTTTCAGAAGCAGTTAATTGTACAGGAAGAGATTCCCCATCCTTCACTAATGCAGCAGTTTGTGAGATTAAAACTCTGTGTACTCAGGATTGCAGCACAGCATCTTACCACTTAGCCACTAGAGCTCATGTGCAAGTTTCAATTGAGGCTGAAGGACTGCAGGAAAACAAGATAAGATCTTGAATCTATTCCATCTGAATTTTAAGATCATCTTAGAATTAGATTTAAAGCATTGAACACCAAGATGAAAGACCGGGTGAGTTGTGAGATGATAGCAAAGATATCATCCATGAAAAAAAAATAAAAGATTATTATAAAAACAGGAGAAAGAAAAACCTGGCATGGATGTCAGAAAAGACACTACAAATTCCACTGTAGCATCAAGAAGCTAAAACAAAGAACATACGATTTCAAAGGGCACCTCGAAAGGATAAAGAAGAGTATTATAGTGTAAGTGCAGAGAGTGGGAATTGGCAAATAAAAAAGGAAGAACTCGCTCTGCATTTCTCGAGCTGAGAGAACCAAAACAAATTTAAACCTCAAGTCGCAATATTGAAAGATGCTATGGGCAATATATTGAATGACCCAGAAAGCATCAAAAGAAGATGGAGGAAATAAACAGAATCACTGTACCAAAAAGAACTAATTGACACTGAACAATTTCAGGAAGTAACATATAAGCAAGAATCAATGGTAATGAAAGAGGAAGTAGAAGGTGCATTAATAAGGCCCAAGGAATCTATGGAATACCAGTTGACTTGTTTCAATTAACAGATGCAGCCTTGGGTACT
Organism: Elephantulus edwardii; assembly: GCF_000299155.1. Lineage (NCBI taxonomy): Eukaryota > Metazoa > Chordata > Mammalia > Macroscelidea > Macroscelididae > Elephantulus > Elephantulus edwardii. The sequence continues at coordinate 1,981,944 of NW_006399878.1, read as the reverse complement.
CTCACCACTCTATACCAGGAAATTTGGAAGACAGCTGTCTGGCCGACGGATTGGAAAAGGTCTGTATTTCCAAGAAAGGTGATCCAACTGAATGTGGAAACTATCGAACAGTATAATAACATGCAGGCAAAGTACTGCTGAAGATCATTCGAAAAAACGGCTAGAACAGTACATAGATAGGGAACTGCCAGAAGTTCATGCAGGATTTAGAAGAGGCCATGGCACAAGGGATATCCTTACTGATGTCAGAAGAATCCTGGCTGAAAGTAAAGAATACCAAAAGAATGTCTATTTGTGCTTTATTGACTATGCAAAGGCATTTGACTATGTGAAGTATACCAAGTAGTGACTGTCATTGAGAAGAGTGGGAAATCCCAGAGCACTTGATTGTCCTCATGTGGAACCTATACCTGGAGCAGAAGGCTGTGTTAACAGAGGAAGGGAACATTGCATGGTTTAAAATAAAGAAGAGAGAGTGTCAAGAGTTATATTCTTTCTTATCTATTCAGTCTATGTGCTGAGCAAATTATTTGAGAAGATGGAGTGAGTCTATGAAGAGAGTGGCATCAGGATTGGAGGGAGACTCATCAATAACCTACATTATGCAGATGACACAACCTTGCTTGCTGGAAGTTAGGAGCACTTGTAGAAGATAAAATGCAGTCTTCTTTACAAATTGCATTCTCAATGTCAAGAAAACAAAGGTTCTTATCACTGGACTGATAGCAGCATGAAAATGGATGGACAAGAGATTGAACTGTTAAAACTTCCATCTTGGATCCACAGTAAACAAACAGCCCTGGTACTAGCAGTCAGAAAATAAGGAGACTCATTGCACTGGCAAAGTCTGCCGTTAGGGACCTCTCCAAATTTTTGAGGAGTAATGATGTCAGTTTTAGGACTTAGGAGTGACTGATTTAGCCCATGATCTTTCTGATCACTTGCTGTGCATCTGAGAGCCGGACAGTGACTAAGGAAGACAGAAGAAAAATTGATGCCTTTGAGATGTGGTGTTGGAGAAGAGCACTGAACATCCCATGGGTGGCAAAAAGAACAAACAATTATCTCTTAGAGTGAGTGCAGCTTGAGTGCCCTGTGGAGAGAAGAATAATGAGGCTTTTTCTCATACACTTTGGGCATGTTGCTAGGAATAGCTATTCCTTGGAGAGGGACATGATGCTGAGAAGAAGGTAGAGGATCTTCGAAGGAGCAAAAGTCTAGGTGTATTGACACTTTGACTGCTGTAAAGGGCTCTAGTGTGTAAGGAAGTGTGAAGATGGCACAGGATGAGACATGGTTCATATCTGTAGTTCATAGGGTTGCTATGGGTTCTACTCAATTCGACAGCACCTAACAAACAGTAACAACAAAACCTATAAAAGTGCTATGAACAAAGATGATCAATATATAACTATGATCTGTAATTTTGGTGCTTTGTGTGAACTAATTTTGTTCACATTTACTCATTTGTTTCTGGAAAAATGAGGGATGGGCAGTATGTGAGGACAATATTGCAAAGTCCAATCAATATAAAAGGGACGCAGTAGACAAGCCCCTTATTATCATTAATTGTCTAGCAAGGATCAGTACGAATTTCATTTCTCAGCTGAAAATAGATCCAGACCTTAACTTCCCACGTATCCACTTCTCACCTCAGCCATTTTTGTGATATTTTTGCTGACACTATCAAAGTTAGATCAGACTTCACTCAGCCAACCGAAGCAGAGTCAAAAAAACATCTCTAGCCTATGGAAGCCAGGTCACCAGGGACCACGTTGGGAGTCTGAACAATTTCCTGTACTTTAAATCGACCAACATGTGTCTTTCTGTCTCTCTCTTTTCCCCTGGACCATGACACAAGGTAGAAGGACTCTATTCTTTTTAATTGCCTGCTGGTGTAGCCTTTCTCTGGCCATGAACCACCTAGAGCTAAGTCTAAACAAATTGACTCTGCTGCCATTTTCTTCTGACTCATTTTTCCTGTATTTGCTCATGGGATTTATAGAGATTATCACCCATACTTAAATTTACCCATTTATTATGATCAGTCAGTGAAGAAAGAAATCAGGCAGATAAATCAGATTCTGAACTGGACTTAAAATGCACTAGGGACATTCACACCCGTTTTCTCCATGACTGTTTTCAGTAATCCTTGAAAGCAGTCCCCAGAAGACACTGCTCATGTATAGGTCTATAGAAGCATTAGAACTTGAGTCAGTAGTGTATCTAGTATCTTGAGTCTTGGCTCCAGTCCAGTTGATAAATGAGTATCATTGATTTTATCATGAATTACCCTTTCAAAGTTAGTTCACCAGGTGTAGGTTCTGTGTAACTCCTACATGCTTGTCAATTTTAGAAAGACAAAACTTTAACTCATTGGCATCAAGATATAGCTGACCCTTATAGAGAGTTTCTGAGGCTATACATCACATAGAAGAAGATCGCCTGTCTTTCTCCCTTGGAGCCATTGTAGAATTCAAACTGCTGAAGAGATAGATAGGCCTTTGGGTTAGCAACTCTTTATGGACTATGGCGCCAGAGCTCCCTAGAAAGACAAAGCGATCTTAATTCTTCAGGCTATCTTCAGAAACTAAATATACAAGTCAAAATCTAGTGTTCTGTCCCACAAAGTACCAGCTGAAATTTTATATTTTAATAAAAGGGTTAAGTTCTTTAACATGTAGTAACGAAGCAGTTCATGCACAACTGAATGTATGCCTCATCATGCAATTAACATGAACATTGGAATGAAATATATATATCTCAAAAGATTATTTTTTTATTTCTTTTTCATATAAAGAGAAGCATTGGAAGTGACTCTCAAGGAAGAGCAACAGCTGCTAACAACAAGCGTCAGCTTAGTGAAAACAGAAAGCCCTACAATTTTTTGCCAATGCAGATTAATACTAACAAGAGCAAAGATGCTGCTTCAGGTCCTCCAAAGAGAGAGACAGTTGCTTCAGTACAATATAAAGAATTACTTGCTTCTGCTTTAAGTAAAGACATTTTGCAAAACTGTCAAGTCTCTGAGGAAAATGGAAGAGGAGAGCCTGCCGTGGAGAGCAGCCAGGTGATAACGCTGGGGGGATGGCCTTTTATTGGTTTTGCTTTTGTTTTCACAAATCTCAAAATATGAAAATTAGTATTAAAAAGAAGTTATATTAGGTGATGCACATAGACAGTTGAGTTGGGTTAAAGTCTGATCTTTCTCATTAATCTATTGGATTTACTAAAAATGGAACATCTTTAAAACTGAAAATAATTATAGAAATGGTATATTCAGGTTTTTGTTTATCTGACATGTGGCTCGTTGCCAGTTTTTAATTAAGGGAGTGTGAGAGACTGATAAATAAATTCTTGAATTTTTTTAATGGTAATAGAAGAGTCTTCAGAAATATGTACAGTATTTGTAATTATTTAGTTATAATGAAATAAGACTAATGTTAGAAAGTCTTTTAAATAATAATGTTTAGTCTGCTGTAAACGCAGTCAAACCCACTGCTATTGAATCAGTTCTGACTCATAGGAAGCCTTTAGGCCGAAAGAGGACAGGCCATAGGATTCCCAAGACTGTAAGTATTATCAGAGGAACTGGTTGCATCTTTCTCCCTTGTAGCAGCTGGTCTTTTTGACTAGCAGTTCAATGCTTTAAGCACAATACCACCTGAGCACTTCCCAGTTTGGTATACAGACCTGTTGATAGAAATAATTGGGTAATAAAGTGAATTGTGAAAGTTATAATTTCAGTTGCCTGAAATTTAGAGTTTTTGGTACTGGTAGTTATAAGTGACTCTAAATTTAGTTTAGAATTTTTGTTTGTGTGCTTTCATACAATATAAATTATTACTACTTTTGAAATACTAAAATCTTTAATTGTGAATCAGTATTTTATGCTTTTTAACATTATATATATATATATATATGTGTGTGTGTATATATATATATATATATACATACATACACACACATATGTGCTTGTTGGATTTTTTTTTCCTCCCTCTGCAGATTGTAAGCAGGCTTGTTCAAATTCGTGACTATATTACTAAGGCTAGTTCCATGCGGGAAGATCTTGTAGAAAAAAATGAAAGGTCTGCTAATGTTGAGCGCCTTACACATCTTATAGATCACCTTAAAGAACAAGAAAAGTCATATATGAAATTTCTTCAAAAAGTCCTTGTAAGTTTTAGAACTTTGTAAACAGTATATGCATACTAATGACACTGGTGCCACCTTACAGGAGTCTTTGTTTATGTTGAAAAATCATACCATCCATTGTAACATATTATTGTCCTTTTTAATAGTTTTATGATTTATACCACTAAAATATTTCAGGCTAGAGAAAATGAGGAGGAGGATGTTCGGACTATAGATTCAGCTGTGGGATCTGGTTCTGTAGCTGAGAGCACATCGCTAAACATAGATGTGCAGTCTGAGGCTTCAGATACCACGGTAAGCAGATTTTTGGTAATTAAAATGCTGGAAATGAAGGTTTAAATTTTTTCTCCATTTTTCAAGATATTTTATGGTCATTTCTAATGAAAAGTGTATTCTAGGGAAGAAACCCTCAAATTGTTCATGTTGTATATCTTTTTAAAGTTAAAAAATTTCTTAAACATTAAAAGTAGCTCTAATGATTTGAAAGTTTAGTCATTTCTTATCTTTGATTTACAGAAACTTTGGTTTTCTAGTGTATTAAGAAGAGCTCTACTAATTCTAACAAAGTTTAAATTTGTGGCAGATACACAAGCATTAAGGACAAACTGTCATTAGAGTTTTGGAAGTTTTCCAGGTTTGTCACTTAAGGCTCATTTTAAAGACCTTTAAAAGACTTTATCAGGCTGTGGCCCAAGGCTCTGACAAATCCCAATGCTTAAACAGTTGAGAGGCAAGACTAGAAAGTGGGGTAGTACTGCATTTCAATGATAAATTAATGTCAGCAAAATACTAAAATTTCTGAGTCTATGAAACAGACTGTATCAGAATACTGTCTTTAAAAAATAGCCAGGAATTTCAGAGAAAGATTTGTAAAATAAACTTAGTTCAAGAGATTTAGAAATAAGATTTTAAAGCTAGTGTGCTTTTAACTATTTTTGATAAATGTATCTGTAATCATGTATTAGTAAAATTGAAGACCTGTCATCAGTGAAGGTTTTCTTATTCAAGGATGATAATGTATTTATTTTTTTATTTTGAGATATATGCCGCAATACCATTCAGCATCAAGAATTTGAGGGTTTGTTTCCTTTTACTATTTGGTGTTGTATAGTGTCTTATCTGCCTCTTTTCTTTGAAAACAAAATTTGAAATTTTTTTACATGTTGGTTTTTTTTTATGGGGAAATATTGGGGGGCTTGATCTTAACAGCTTTTGAGGACTATGTTAAAATTATTGTTTACATTCTTGCTGAGAATAGTTTCTTTTTTCACATTCTTTTTTACAACTGAAATGGGATTGGAAGATATAAATAAATTCTGCTGGGAAAGATGTTACAGTTATAGTTGACGTTAATATCTTATGTTCACCATTATTAAAATATCTTTCATAATAATATAAAATTATGACATTTGAAAGTAAGTACTAACAGAGTAAATGTTTGTGTATGCTCTGGTTGCTTCCAAAAACTGGAAGTAGTTTGTTGTTATGTACTGTCCAGTTGAATCTTACTCAATAGCTGACTTTCCAGCAGGTTTTCAGAGGCAGTAGTCACAGGAGAGAAGACTGCATTTTCTCTTTGACAGCAGCTGATGGATTCAGATTACATTAGGGTTATTTTAGTAAACAACAGTATAGCCTGTAGTAACTTAAGTTTACTGCTACCTTGGTAGGTGGATTGATTAAACACAAAGAAGTATGCCCCTAATTTTTTTTTTTAATTTACAAGATTGACTTGTAGATTGAAAAAGCATCTGTGTTAAGAAATTAATATGCTAGCTATTTAATGAAAGAAGTGTCTTATAGTCTGAGAATTTGGCTGTGCACTGAGGACAGTCAAGGGAATTAAGCTTCACAAGAATAGTTTTCAGATGTTGCTGTTACCACAAGTCCAAAAGAGAGTGGTGACAGATGTCGGAAGGATAGGTAGGGAACTGAAGCCTAATAGGAAATAGAGCTGAAAACTTAGGTTTCCCTCAAAGATACACATTATTAACTTAGAACTTCTCGAAGTGAGAACTTCTTTTATTTATATTTCCTCACCTTGTTTGCTTTTCTGTTGTTACTACTTTTAAATATGTGATGAGGAGCTGCACTGCCACTCCAGAGGCACACAGAGATGGGCAGTCTCCCATGTGATTTACTCTCTCTGAAAACTCAACAAAAGATCAGCTATAAATTGGTTCCAACTCGACAGTACACAATATATATTGACATGGAATTGTTTATCATAATTTGCTTTAGCTACATGTTTTTTTCAGTGTTCTGTCTTTTGCTTGCTTATGTCTTTCTGCTTATTGTGTGATGGCTATTCTTAATTTTATTTGAAACTTAATGAACATTTCCTTTTTCGCTTTTAAAGGCTCAAAATTTAACATTTTTATTACATCATGACCATAAATGTGTTACTTTTTTCACTGATATTTGTAATTATGAATTAAGACAATACTTTTTACTTTCAGTGTTATTTCGTATGGTCATTTATTAAAGGGTAGGGCAAAGGAGCAAGCTGTTGATGTTCCTTGTGTTGTAAGAATAAAATACTTTTATTATATTGTTTGGTTTCTATGTTCCTGTTGGAAATCTCTTCCTTTTTTTTTTTTTTTCCAAAGGAAAGATATTAAAGGAACCAATTGATTTGTTTGCTGATATTTTGTTCTCAGGGTTTGTTTTAAATATTCTTTTGAAAATTTTTATTTTCATTAAAGGTGCTCAGGAAAGGCTATCACTTTTATAATTTTGCTTAAAACAGTTTGAATAAAAATAGCATTTGCATAACTCATATTCACTTGACAAGAGCAAATTCTTATTTTTAATGGTTGAGTGTAAAAATGGAACTCATTGCTATGGAGTTAGTTCCAACTTAGTGACTCAGTTGGGTAGAGTAGAATGACCTGTCAGATTTCCAAGGCAATAATTCTTAATGAGAACTGACTGCCTCATTTTTCTCCTTAGAGTAGCTGGACTGATAAATTCAAACCACCAACCTTATGGTTGTTAGCCCAAAACTTACCCAACATATCTACCAAGGCTCTCATAATTGAAGGTGATGTTAGCTGTCATAGAATTGACTATTACTCATAGTGACCCTTTGACTGGAATCTTGCCCTATCTTGAATCATTCTCATCCTTGCTGTAGCTCATGTTTGCAGTCACTGTGTCAGTCTATCTGTAGAAGATAGTCCTCTCCTTTGCTGACCCTCTACTTTTCCCAGCGTGATGTCTTTTTTCCAAAAAGGCTAGTGCCTGTCCTAACAGCATGCCCAAATTATGTGAGATGAAGTTTCACCATCGTTGCTTCTTAAGGAGCGCAGCCTCCTTTAACTTCCTTCAAGATAGATTTGTTGAGGGGAGCTCTGGTGGCCTAGTGGCAAGAAGCTGCACTGCAATCCCAGAGGAACACGGTTCGAATCCACCAGATGCTCTGCCGGAGAAGGAGGCGCAATATCCTCCTGTACCAGTCAGATCTGATTTGACGGTACACGCACACAAAATAATAAAAAATAATAAAAAATTTAAAAAAAAAAAACCACAAAAGATAGATTTGTTGAGAATCACTGGTTTCATATCTTTAACTAGCTCATTATCTAAGATTAGTCTTTCACCCCAATTGGATAGGTAAATTATATTTTCTTTCTAACTTTTAAAATATAAGAAATTTTAATGTTTAAAATTATGAAACTTAATTTTCAAATATTTTGATACCTTTTAATTTTTCCATGTGGGTACCTACAAAAGTTTGAGCATACAATTTGCAGTGGTTAAGATGATCTTACTCTTTAGTGTTATGCAAAAGGTGCCCTAATTCAACAGAATAGTAAATAAATTTCTGTTTTGTTTATGTAAAACAAAAATTGTCACTTTGAAGATGAGAAACTGAGTATGAAGCACTATAGATTTCCTTTGAACTTTTGGTTCATTTTAAGTCTCCGTAAAAACTCAAAAAAACTGTCATTGAGTTAGAAGCAATCATAACTGACCCTCCAGTGTTTCCAAGGTTGTAAATTCTATTGAAGAGATTGCCTATTGTTTTCCTGCATTCTGTTGAATGTTGTTTGCTCTTAAGTCACCATCACCGCTATGTACAGTAGCTCTGAAGCTTGCTCTATCCTGAGCCAGTCTACTAATTCTGATAAACCTACTCCCACTACCCTAGTTACTGTATCAATCCATTTCATTTGAGGTCTTTCCTCTCCATCCTTCTGAGCATGATGTCTTTCTCCAAGGACTGGTCCCTCCTGGCCACATGCCCAAAGTATGTGAGATGGAGCTTCAAAATCCTAACCTCCTAGGGAAAACTTGGTTTCACCCTCTCCAAGACAGACCTATTTGTTTTCTTGGCAGTCCAAGGTATGTTCAAGACTCCTCCTGAACCACAACTCAAAGGCATCCATTCTTCAATCATCTTTAGTCATTATCCAGCTCTCTGATGCATGGCAAGTAATTGTGAAAGCCATGGACTGGATCAGGCACACCTTAGTCTGTAAGACTGACATCATTGCTTCTCAGTACTCTGGAAAGGTCCCTGACAGCAGATTTACCTAATACAATTTGCCTTTTGATTTCCTGACTGCTAGTGCTGAAAGTGTTGATTTAGGAGGTGAGCAAGCTGTAACTAACTGTTAACAACCTCAATCTCTATCATGGTGCTGCTAGTTGGCCCAGTGGAGAGAATCTTTGTCATATTGAAGATTATAGTCTTTGACATTCTGCTGCACGCACTTTAGGTCCTCCTCAGTTTCAGCAAGCAAGGTTGTGTCAGCAGCATAATGACAATCAAAATTTAGAAGTTATAACACACAGTTTCTCAATTTTGTTACTTTATTATAAGGCCATCTTCAGATGCTTAAGATCTGTTTAATCATATTCTCTAAACTGCATTTATTAAAAACCTTTCATTTCATAAGGAAAATGGAATTCTTACCAAGTGATGATTATTCTCTGCTTTATAACATCTATTAATCTCTCTTGCCCCTTCCATCCTTTTGTTAGAATCCTTTGAAAATACAGTATTCTGTAGGAAAAATTAGGCCGGAGGGGAAGGGAAGTTAAAATTGTACCCGAGATTCAGATAAAATTTGCCTTGTGGCAACAGCTTCATAGATTGATAAAGATGAGACCTAGTTGGGGAGGAGGAAATAATACTTTTTTATAAGATTAAAAGAAAATACATTCATGAGTGCCTGTATTTTGCTTTTCTGCCTTCATATCAGTTCTTAAGGAATTTAGTCTTTTTATACATTTTATGTGAAGTTTTTTAAAATTAGTTATTGTATTATTCATGTAATTTCTGTTTCATGTGGGCTAACCTTATTTCTTAAACCAGATTATGTTTGCTGCTTCAGGATGCCAACTGTGTCTTTTACTTCTGTGTTTAGGACTATCCTAGTAGTCAGGTTAGAAGCAAACAGTGTAGTGTGAACACTAAACTAGAACCGAGGAAGCCTTGCTTTCTCTAATTATGATAGTGGATAAAATCACAACTTTATCTTCATTGGGTTTATATTTAACTCACCTTTGACATGACAGGAATGATGTATGTAATATCTGAGGTACTTTAAGGCTATAATGAAAACATAAGAGTTGTCTTAAATTGTACTTTTTCGCTAAGTTAGAGTTTCATATGCCAATTGGTTTCTGTTTTCTTTTATCTTTAAACTAAAAATGGTGAAGGCAGACCAAAAAGTTTAAGAAACGTGTTTGAAAGGTGGATATAGATCTGGAAATATGATGGTTAATTTTTTTTATTTACCTTCCCTTTTATCCCATCATTGTTTTCTCCATCTCCCTAATCACCCTTTAGTCTTGGATGAGTGCCAGTGTAAAACAATATTTGTATGGATGCTCCATTGACATAACCCCTTAACTTCCAGTAGTTTTCAAGGTACAAAATTTAATAGGAATGGATGTAAATCTTAACAAGACAAAATCACTTATCTAGAATGGGAGAAATAAGGAAATACTAGTCATCGGAAAGGAGATTTAGTAAATTAGAAACTCAGAATAATAGAAAATACTCCAGTAAGGAGTAAATTAATCGTGCATATCATTAGGTTTGAAGCCACTAATAGTTCTAGTGACAAAGATTAGTTTTCTTTTTCCATGAAGATTTATAGTTTCAGAAACTGATAGTCACTGAATAGAACTCAGTGGCAGTGGGTTTGGAGGTAAAGAATTGTCACCAAAGTAAGTTCTACTTAAGCCATTCATGTTTTCCATGATTTGGACAGGAATCAAATGTGCATGGGGAAAGGATATCAGTGCATTTCGACTTTCAAAAGAAATAATTTAAATTCTTTATTCTTTGCAACTTGGTGAATCATTCATTTAAAAATCTACATAATCCTAACTAAATTTTAATGATAATGTAGATTTTATTTTTTTTTTTTGGTCCAGGACTACTGAGTTTTTTTATTCATATGCTATCTTATTTTGATGTATTTTTGCTTAGAATTTGAGATACGAACTTACATTTACAATTTTAGTTTACTGTGTTGTGCCAAGAAATCTGGAGAACAATCACTTGGCCAACTGACTAGAAGAGATCTATATTTGTTCCCATCCCAAGGAAAGGTGACCCAATAGAGTGTGGAAACTATAGAACAATCTTATTGATTTCACATGCAAGCAAGATTCTACTGAAGATTATCCAAAAATGACTGGAACAGCACATCAGCAGAGAACTGCCAGAAGTCCAGGCTGGGTTTAGAAGGGGTTGTGGTACTAGGGATGTTGTAGCTGATGTTAGATGAATCTTAGCTGAAAGCAGGGAATACCAGAGGAATGTATATCTGTGTTTCATTGACTGTGCAAAGGAGTTTGACTGTGTGGATCATAACAAACTGTGGCTGACTCTGAGAAGAATGGGAATCCCAGAACACTTGATCGTTCTAATGGCGAAACCTATGCTTGGACCAGGAGGCAGCCATCAGAACAGAGCAAGGGAACACTGCGTGGTTCAAAATTGGTAAGGGCGTACGCCGGGATGAGTCCTATCTCCATACCTTTTCAACCTGTATGCAGAACAGATTATCCGGGAGGCTGAGCTCTATGAGGAGAAATGTGGGGTCAAGATAGGTGGAAGATCTATCAACAATCTGCGTTATGCAGATGACACAACCCTGCTTGCTGAAACTGAGGAGGACCTGAAGCGTTTGCTGCAGGGGGTCAAGGACTGCAGCCTACAATATGGATTGAGGCTCAGTGTCAAGAAGACAAAGATTCTCACCACTGGGCCAGTTGGCAGCGTCAGGATGGATGGTGAAGAGATTGAGATTGTTCACATCTTTAGTTTGCTGGGCTCCATAGTCAACACTCTTGACACCAGTAGCCAGGAAATTAAAAGTCGTATTGCCATGGGAAAATGTACTGTTAGAGACCTCTCCAAAGGACTGAAGAGCAATGGTGTCTCTCTAGAGACTAAGGTGCGTCTGATACAGGCCATGGTCTTTGCAATCACTTGTTATGCATCAGAGAGTTGGACAGTGACCAAGGAGGATAGAAGGAGAATTGATGGGGAGCTCTGGTGGCCTAGTGGCAAGAAGCTGTAACTACAATCCCAGAGGTGCATGGTTCAAATCCACCAGATGCTCTGCCGGGGAAGGAGGGGCAATCTCCTCCTGTACCAGTCAGATCTAATTTGACGGTACACGCACACAAAAATAATAATTAAAAAATTTAAAAAAAGAAGGAGAATTGATGCCGTTGAGCTGTGGTGCTGGAGGAGAGAATTGAGAGTACCATGGACTGCTAGGAAAACAGATTCATCCTGGAAAGGGTTAAACCGGGTGGCTCCTTGGAGGCAAGAATTCTGAGGGTCTGTCTGACATACTTTGGACATGTAAGGAGAGACTGGTCCTTGGAGAGGGGCATCATGCTTGGGAGGGTGGAGGGACAGCGCAGGAGGGGAAGGCCCTTTATGAGGTGGATTGATTCATTGACTGGGGTAATCGGGATGAGAGTGTCAAAAGACAGTGCAATTGGCACAGGACAGAGTAGAGTTTAGGGCTGTTGTCCATAGGGTCACTATGAGTCACAGGTGACTCGACGGCACCTAACAACAACAACATTGTAAATGTTATTTATGATATTAACTTTGCAATCGGTACTCTTTACTAACTCAGAATTTTAGTTTTATCCTTTTTTATTTTTTTGCAGGTTTTTTATTTTCTAATTTTTTTTATTTACAAATTTTGAATACAAATTCAAACATTCTTTCCATTTTCCTCACTCCCCCCCACCCATTAAATTGTACAGCCTGATGATTAATTCTCCCGCCCCCTGCACATCCACATCCCTTTACTTCCAGCCTCTCCCACTCTTCTTGGATCCTTATACTCATTCTATAATGGTTCTATACAGTATTTGTCCTTATTGAACTAAGTTCACTCACCATAATACTCTCCAGTCCCTCCCAAGTTAGGTAATAATTTACACAGTCATTGCTCCTGCATGCTGCATTCCATTGTGTGAACGTACCATAATTTCTCTGGCCATTCATTTGTGGTCAGACATGTGGGCTGTAGATTTTAAATTGACTAAGTGGTAAGAAGCTGTGCTGCAGTCCCAAAGGCACACTGTTTGAATCAACCTGCTCCCTTTCGAGAAGAATGAGCAGTCTCCTCTGAAAATCCTCTGGAGGGTCAGCCATGGGTTAGTTCTGACTCTATGGCATACAACAAGAAATAGTACAACAAAAGTCAAGGTTGAGCTAAACTTATTATAAAGCAGTGTGCTCTGTGGCCTAATGAAGTAAGGAGTTGTGCTGCCAATCGAAAGGCAGACTATTTGACTCCTCTAGCCGCTTTGCGGGAAGAAAATGGACCATCTTCTCCTGTGCTGTTTACAGCCTCCACAAAACTGCTAGAGGCTCAGAGGGTCAGATCTGAATAGCTTCTGATTCAACAGCAATGAATTTAAGAGTTATTTATAAAAATACTGGGTAAATTACTATTCCATTTTTTATAAACAACACTTTAAGGATAAATGACATTAAAATCTCACTATGATTTACATTTAATATATAATCTGGTTTATAAATTTTAGAATTTTCTCAAAATTTGTTGAAATTGCTGTTCTTTTTCTTATTGGATTACATTTTGAATTTATATATTTTAAGATTAATACCTAATATTTGCTAACTTAATAAGTAGCATTTATTTCATTTGTTCCTCTACTTTTATGTAAGATGATAACCTCCTGACATTTAGGAAGAATCTGTAAGGATTTACTTCTTTTTTCTGGCCTCAGACTTAGTTGTGTATGTATATTAAAAAAAAATAGAATGAATGACACCTCTGATTCAAAATAGAAAAATATCCACTTTATCTTGTGCTTATAAAGCAGACTCGAAACTCATTGCTGTTGAGTCAGAACTGACACACTTCTGAGCCCCCATTGAGATGTCCAAGGCTGCAAGTTGCATGAAAGGAAATTTCCCCACCCCCCACCTCCCACCCCTGCTGTAGAGATGGATGAGAAGTACCATCTGTAGATTAGGAGTTTGACTTCCTGTGAATCATACCACCGGAGCCCCCTATACTTATGAAATATTATTCCGTCAATGAAACAGTCATGTCCTTGTTAAAAATAAGACTGTACCTGTGTGTATGCACACACATAAATTTTTAAATACCACTTCTAGGAATAATGGTAGAAGTTTATCTTAGTCTGGTCTTTCTCAGAGAGACTTGCTGGTTATTTACCTGGTATCATTTACTCTTTTTTTGTAAGATCTGGGTGTGTGGTATGTCTTTGTATTTGTCCCTCTTTCTTCCTTATTTTACACTCTCAGCATTTCTATCAGCCTTTTTACATGCCATTTTCTTTACTTACTTTAATGAATTTCTCTTCATACTAAAGCAATGCTTAAGGTTTTTTATTGTGAAATTGCCTAACTTACTGTGGCAGGCTGTCTCTGTTCTGGTTTTTTTCTAAAGACTACAAAACTAAAGTACACTAAAACTGTGTATAGTGCTATATATTTACCTATCTATGAACTTTTGCAACTAGTAATTAAAATAGGAACATGATTTCCTTACATGTAAGTATTGTCGGTCTTATTTTCCAGGCCAGGGATCCTCAGCAGGAGCCTATGGAAGAGATAGAAAATTTGAAGAAACAACATGATTTATTGAAAAGGATGTTACAGCAACAGGAACAGTTGAGAGCTCTGCAGGGGCGACAAGCTGCTCTCCTGGCTCTGCAGCATAAAGCAGAGCAGGCTATTGCTGTGATGGATGATTCTGGTATGCTATAATCTTAGAGTTGTAGTTTCACATGCAAGGCTTAAACAAATAGTTATATTTCACAATAGGTTCTGATTATTAGATAATCAGATATTGCCTGTTGACTAGTTTGGAAAGCTACGTGTGAGGCTTACCTTATCCTGTGCTTTTCTCTGGTTATGCAGAAAAGGCTGCAGGGACAACTTCTGGCCAGCATACTGTACCGAGCAGACAGCCAACTCGTTCTTCTTTTCATCAGAGTGTACCTTTAAGAGGTAAAAGGGACAGGCTGGAGTTCTTTTTTGTGTACCTCAGTTTGTTACTTGTCTCTCAAGGAAGAGTGAAAATTAAACCTTTTAAGTGAGGCAGTGCATACATTTCTAGAACATGTTTAGCGGCTGTGATTTCAATTAGATCTCCAGTCGCATTCAGAAGGTCTTTGAAACGATATCCTTTACTGCTGCCCAGCAACTCAGAGACATTCTCTTCTAAGTGTTTAGTTTCTCATTAACTTAAAAAATAATTTTAAAAAAAAATTATTTATTGAGTCAGTAAACTATGGTGTTAAATCAGTTTTTTGCCTCTGCCATTCCAATCTAATAATAACTTTCCTCCTTTTATGCAATTTATTTTTGCCACTAGATGTAGAACCTCATGAAGTTTATCCTGCTGTTACTCTTTACCCTGTTACCTACCACCTCATCTATTGCCTCAGATTGTTGTAGTTAAGTGCCATCGAACTCGACTACAATTAAAAGCACAGATCACTGTTACCTAATTATTCTACTATTTTTAAGGAATTTTATGACTTCAAAGTAACAGTCCAACTAAACTAAACCCACTACCACTGAATCATTTCTGATTGACCCAGTTTCTGAAGTTGTAAATCTTTACAGAAAGAGACTGCCCACTTTTCTCTCTTAGAAACTGGTGGATTTAAACCATTGACCTTTTGGTTAGCAGCCTGAACGTTATGTATAGTTAGTAAGTACTAATAATTACACACATTTTGGTCTTATTTTCCATATGAAATCTAAAGTATCATGAACTTTTACACTTACATTTAGGAAATAGATAATTTAGGCAACAAATAACATGATGAATAAACATTAATACTTTTCAGTTACGTAGATAATTTTTAAAAAGCATGATATGAAACAGAACAAGAACAGAGTAATTTGAATTTTAAGTACTATCTTAAAACTTAAAATAAGTGATATAGTAATATTAAATTTCCCTCATGTTTATGAGATATTGCACTGGAATACAGGTAGACCTAGGTTACATAAATGGACTTAACAAGTCCTACTTGGCCCTTTAGTGTTAAGAAAATTTGCCCTCCCTTTGAAATGATTGACTCAGTCTCTACTCAAAAAATTCTTCATTACAATAATTTCGTTTGCTTCTAAAAGGCTTTCATCGTTTTTTGTATGAAACAAACCTATGGCCTGAGTCGATTCCAAGTCATAGTGACCTTCCATTGGATTTCTGAGGCTGCTCATTATCCTACCCCAGAGCAGCTAGTGAATTTCCAACCCTTAACATTTCAGTTAGCAGTGTTATGACACTACACCATGAGAGCTCCATTTTTGGAGCTAAAGTAGGGCCAAATAAGAACCATATATGCATCTGTGTCTGAATTATCTACAAATTATTGAAGAGACAGAGTTAGGAATGTGTTTCAATACCTCAAGACTGCCTGTACTGATTTTTTGAAACAATTACAGTAACAGCCTTCTAGCAGTGTTCAGAATTGTTGTTCATTGAATTGCTATGAGTTGTAATTGACTTGATGGTGTCTGAAAACAACAGCTTAGAAAAGAGGCAACAAACTTACCACGAAAAAGAGTATTCCTTTTACTGTATAGTAAATTGTGTGTTTGTTGTCTGGGCTATAATTTCTTTGCAATATAGATGTTAGACAAGATAAGTGGTGTTTTATCCAGCTTAGAAATATGCCAAGTTTAGTTTCTTGGTTGGAAAAGCCAACAATTTTCTTTTTTTAAATTACAATCTGTGGCCTGTTTTCTTTTTGAAATTAAGAATTAAGAGCTGAAAATATGAAGATCATGCAGATGGGCTGGAAATTAAAGCAGCAACTGGTATAAAGATTATCATCTGAAAAGTAATTTAGGAATGCTGTTAAGTACTGTCAAGTTGAGCACAACTCATAGTGATCCTATGAAAAGAAGACTTGAACCCTGTTCTATAACTCATCGTTTCTCTATGTTCATAGAGTTTTCAGAGGCATGCTGTTTAGGAAGTGGGTTCCACTCCTGCTTCCAAGCCTGTCTCAATCTGGGAGCTCCACCAAACACTGTCTACCATGAATAACCATTATGGTATTTGACACACCAGTAACACAGCTTTCAGCATCACAGCAACCCCAAGTTACCTCAGTACAGCAAATTGACAGACCAGGGCTGTACTACTAAGAAGAATGTTTGTCCCAAACACAATTAGCAGCCCTTGGGGCCAATTGACTTTTAATATTTATATACAAAACCCACCCCTTAGGTCCTCCCTGACTCTATAAACAAGAGTTCACAGCTCATTGTTAGTTAAATCAAGTAAATCCAATCAACAATCCAGTCAGCTCACACATGATTGTGAAGGGGGAAACCAATCAAACAGTCCACACCAGACCCTCAACCAAAACAAGAAAAGCCACCTTCCAGAATTCAACCATTTCACATGTGAGCCTTCAAACTTTAGGAATATGAAGCTTTTTAAAGAATACACTATTCCAGTATGTGTTAAATCCACAAGTAACTGCTTCAGAAAATGAGTAGTGGTACTGCAGAGTTTGACCAGCTACTTCCCATCTTCAGTTAACCTACAATTTTTCATTACTGCTTATTTTTGTAAACAAATTTTACTTATCGTCAGTAGCTGCTTTTGTCCTTTCATGACATTTGGAAACAAAACTGGTTTATAATGCCTACTGCACTTACATATTTGCTATCTGATCCTTTTCGGAAAAATTTGCCAGCCACTATAGTAGAAGACTGATTCTTTTGGAAGAAGTGAAACAGACCTGTCAAAATAAGTTTGTTTTTTAGGCTACTGCTTCTTTCCCTATTATCCCATTTCAAACAGGTTGATTCTCCTAAGCAGAGTAATAAACACAAGCTTGTTTGGTGGGGTTTTTTGGTGGGGTTTTTTCCCTTTTTTTTAACCGCATGAAAGATTCGGCTTTTAAGTATCACTGGCATCTGTCCTCTCCCAATCCTTAATGCCTTCTTATAGAATCAAGGACTTCTTCAGATACCTATTTTACTGGATAATCTGTCCCTAATCCCTATACTCATACCTTTGGATGACTGTTATCAATTAGGATATGATTAAATCCTTCCTTATTTGGGGGCAAAAAAAGATGACTTCACTAGCACTATGTGAGTGTCCATTTATTATTAGGTTAGGTATAAACATTTAATGAAATAATTAAAATAATAATTAGTTGGCATATAAATACGAGGATTAATTAGTTTCAAATTATGCTAAGATCCTTTTTTTTTAACCTTATACAGTGCTTTTATTTTCACAATTAGAAAAGGTTTTCAGTTTATTTGTGTAATGAATAGTTGTGAATTTATTTTCTTTCTAGTTGTAACGGATGCTACAGGTAGTCTATCAGGAATCAGTATAACCTCTGAGTTAAATGAAGAGTTAAATGATTTGATTCAGCATTTTCATAATCAGCTTCGTGATTCTCAGGTAATTTAATTTCATTAGTATAATGGGGTTTAACTAAACATTGATTGAAACAGTGATATTTTAACTTTAGTGACCATAATTATCATTTGACAAGGTTATTTCAGAAACACAAATTCAAGTATTAGCAGGACTTGATTACCTGATTAATAAAGGTGGGATGTGATTCTTCCCTCAAGAATACGTATTCTAGTGCAAGTGATACAAGTACTATGCTTTGAAGTATATTGCAAGAAACTCTGCTTTGAATGAATTAATTACTATTATTTAATTTTGTATTCTACTAGATAAGTTTTCCCCTCAACAGTTGTCAAAACTCTCAAGAATTAGGTTTTATACAATTGTTCATGTTTATTTTATATAATTAAATACTGTTGATCTATGCCTGCATTACCTGATTATTACCCCGTCTTTTCAAGTCTCCATTGACTTTCTTATTCTTTCATTCCCCTATCCACACACAACCTCTTCTGTCCTAGTGATTTACCTCCTCCCTTTTCCACCCCTTCTTTCTTTCAGATAGTGTATATGATATATGAATGATTATATAAAAGCCCAGTGTACATGAATGAACACAGTGTAGATGAAAGATGATATAAAACACAATATATATGCATGAAATACAGTGTATATGTATGATGGTATGCAAACTAATAATAATAGGAAAAACTGACAGGTTTAATTTGGTAGTTTTTTAATATTTTACTAACAACTTTTAAGAAATTTAATTTGAGGATTAAGTGTTACAGTATATAATGGTATTTAATGATACTGGAACTTCTGTAAATAATGACATAAATGCCAATTTTTAATCTGGACATTGGAAAGGAAAGATGAATTAATAATGCCTTTCCACTGGACATGAGTACGGTTGACTAAGATGCATTGCTTTATGTCTTCCTGCTGAAAAATTGAAAATTAAAGAATATGGTACAGAAAATACAACTTTTAACTTTATTTTTCTCTTTACCCCATCACCCCTCCTTTTTTTAAAAAAAAAGCCTCCAGCTGTTCCAGATAACAGGAGACAGGCAGAAAGTCTTTCCTTAACTAGGGAGATTTCCCAGAGCAGGAATCCATCTGTTTCAGAACATTTACCTGATGAGAAAGTTAAGCTTTTTAGCAAAATGAAAGTACTACAAGAAAAGAAACAAAAAATGGACAAATTGCTTGGAGAACTGCACACACTGCGAGATCAGCATCTGAACAATTCTTCATGTGAGTAAATGGGTCTCAGCTGTATTAGATCTTATGGAGAACACATATATACACATGTTATTGACATTATATAACATAATTATATAGTAAATATTCAATGAATGAATGAATGCATCGTCAAGAAAATAGCTTTAGTGGGGAAGGAAGATTTGCATGTTCAAAGTTTTTAAGTAGTATAATGAAAGTCAGATAGAGAGTTAACTATTGAATACTTGGATAAAGCACTTCATTTTTAATACTTTCCCTTCAATAAAAGCTAATCCATATTAGTGTTTTTGGTTAAAATCCCTGAAACTGTAAAATTTTGCTTTAGAAAATATTTATGAAAAAAATAAAAAAGCCACCATGAAATATGTTAAGGCATTTATAAAGTACAAATGGTTTAGTGTAGGAAGTCTGTAACACAACATCATAGGATATAATGTGTAATTTTTTAAATATATATGTCAGGCAATTAACTAAAAGAACTATCCTTTCTATAGCACACATATTTTACTTTGACAAGTTCACACCTAATTACTTGTCTTCACTTGGTATCCTCATAACCTTCTCAAGTAAACAATATTAGGGAAACTAATGTAAATAAGAGGAAGCCTTCCTTATCAACATTCTTTCCAGCCCTTGTTTTAGTAAAGAAGGGGCAAAGGATAGAAATGTTACCTGTTAATCTCTACTCATTTTTTATTTCTCTGTCATCCTCACAAGAGCCTTGCTATTTCTTTCCTGAAAATACATGTAAAATACATTTTACTAGTCTCCTCCTTCTCCAGCTATAATCTAATCCTAATCGCTCCCATCTGACAGATAACCCACCTAGGAAAATTTAGATCTCAGAAGGAGTCCTTAAGGTCTGTGGGCAATTTTAAACATAGAAAATCACACTGCCTACTAATGACTAACGGATTGTCATTCCTTCTGCCACCTAAACTGAGAAAGTGTGCAGCATCAAAGGGTCAAGGAATAGAATGAAAACACTGCTGGAGACCAGTTGTAGCAGTCCTGGCTTTAGAACTGAGCAGTAGATGATGATGCTCCTGTGAGAAAGAGATAAAGTCGTTTTAAAGAAGGTAGAGAAGTACAAAGATTCTTTATTAACTGCCTCAGAAAGCCTGTAATACCTTTGGCAGGTATATATTGTTGTTTTTAGCTGCTGTCAAGTCAAGTACAATTCATAGCGCCCCTTTGAACAAAAGATCTAAACCCTGTTCTATCCTGTGCCATCGTCACACTTCCTGACACGTAAGAGCCATTGCAGCAGTCACCACATTAATCTACCTGACACTCCACCCTTCCCAGCATCATGTCCTTCTCTAAGGAAGAGCCCCTCCTAGTAACATGTCTAAAGAATGTGAGGTAAAGTCTCATCATTCTTGCTTTCAAAGAGTACTCCAGCTGCACCCTCTCTAAGACATATTTGTTCTTTTGGCCATCCATGGGATGTTTAGGGCTCTTGGCTAACACTTTAGCTGAAGGCATTAATTCTTCTTGATCTATATATATTGGTAGATATATATGAACGGAAAGTAATTAGAATTTAGTTTAAAGAGTACAGAAAATAAACTGCTATCCAATTAAGAGAATTTTATTACCAAGTAGTATTCCAGAACATTTGATTGTACTTATGTGTAATCTATACTTGGACCAGGAGGCAGTCGTCAGAACAGAACAGGGAGACACTGCATGGTTCAAAATTGGCAACAGTGTATACTGTTGTATACAGATGTATTCTGTCTCTGTACCTTTTCAATCTATATATGGAACAGATCATCTAGGAGGCCAGGCTGTATGAGGAGGAATGTGGCATCAGTATTAGAGAAAGATTCATCAACAACCTGCGTTATGCAGATGACACAACCCTGCTTGCTGAAACTGAGGAGGACCTGAAGCGCTTGCTGCAGAAGGTCAAGGACTGCGACCTTCAATATGGATTGAAGCTCAACATCAAGAAAACAAAGATTCTCCCTACTGGGCCAATTGGCAGCATCATGATAGATGGTGAAGAGATTGAGATTATTAAAAGCTTTAGTTTGCTTAGTGCAACAATCAACACTGTCGGTACCAGCAGCCAGGAAATCAAGAGACGAATTGCATTGGGAAAGTAAGCTGTCAGGGACTTCTAGAGTTCTGAAGAGCAACGATGTATGGTCTGATCCAGGCCATAGTCTTCATAATTGCTTGCTATGCGTCAGAGAACTGGACAATGACTAGGAAAGATAGAGAATTTATGCCTTTGAGGTGTGGTGCTGGAAAAGAGTGTTGAATATACTATGGACTGCCAGGAGAACAAACAAGTTTGTCCTGGAGAGGGTGAAACCAGGCTGCTCTTGGAGGCAAGGATTCTGAGGCTTGATCTGACATACTTTGGGTATGTTGCAAGGAGGGACCAATCCTTGGATAGGGACATCATGCTTTGAAGGATGAGGAACACAGAAAGAGAGGGAGAATATTGATGAGATGGATTGATTCAGTGACTGGGGTAATGAGGGTAGGTGTGTTAGAGATAGTAAAGTTGGCACAGGATGGATCAGGTTTCAGGACTATTGTATATAGTGTTGCTATGAGTCTCATATGACTTGGGGACACGTAATAACAATAGTATTCCATGATACTGTCTCTCTGTCATTATAATATTTCTGCTTGATCTTGGAGGCCAGGTTTAATTCCTAAAGACTATTGTCAAAATTCCTAAAGACTCTTCAGGTAGTAGGGCTACACTTTAATATCTTGTTGTTTAATGCCGTCGAGTCGTAGACGACTCATAGCGACCCTATGAACAAACAGCCTGAGCACTGTTCGTACATAGAGTTTCCGGAGGCAAGCCATTTTGGAAGTGGATGCCGCTCCTGCTTCCAGGCTTAATTTAGTCGGGAAGCTCCAGCCAACACTGTCCACCATGGGTGCCCATTACCACGATTGGCACATCACTGTCACAGGCTTCAGCATCACAGCAACCACGAGTTACCTCTCTACAGCAACGCACAGACCAGTGCTATACCACCTAGAAGAATGTTTGACAGGAAGACAATTTGAACCTGGCCGAGGGCCACAGATGACAATCACCCACCTTCGGCTTGGTAGCACAGCTTCCTTCCACTAGGCCATCTTAGCCACTTTATATTCTATATCACATATAGTGATCTATTTAAATTAGAACCAAGTTTATCAGAGTACTTTAATTATTTTTTCCAATGATGATGTCATTCTCACCAGTTTTCACCTTGTCTGTCTGTCTGGTTTATGTTCAGTTTTTATCCAGGGTCTGGAATGTAAAAGTGATAGCATCTGGGGGAAAAAAGAAGTGATAATATGTTCTCTTTATACATTTTGATGTGTATGGTTGTAGTGTGTGTTATTAAACAAGTGGCTTACATGTTATTAACTTCTGCAACTTTATGTCTGCAAATGGTAAATGTTTATGATTTTTACTTTTTCTACATCTAAGCAAATGTGACAGTTACTTGACATCAGTGACTAGAAACTTTATTCTTTTTTTGTAGTTGTGCCACCTTCAACTTCCCCTCAAAGAAGTGTGGATCAGAGAAGTACACCGTCAGCTCCTTCTGCTCCTGTAAGCTTAGTGGCAGTTGTTAACGGAGACTCCAGTAGCCTCACGTCATCTGTTCCTTATCCTGCTACTTCTCTCATTTCTCAGAATGAAGTTGAAAATGAAGGCCATCTAAATCCAACTGAAAAACTCCAGTAAATTTCTTTATAAACATTATTTATATAAATTAAAACTGAATAATGGGGGGAAAAGGTTTTTTTCTTGGTATTGAAAATTTCAGAAAACCAGAATTTATCTAATGTGACAAATTTGTTCAAGTGATAGAAGATGCATTGTGTTTATGATATTTCTTTTATTCACTCAAAAGAAATACATTATAAATAGGAAATTTCTATGATCTGATATTTTATTCTGGTTTTTCAAATAAAGGATCATAAACTATTACAACTACACAGAAAATCCTTCTAAATTCAGGTGAATTATAGCCTAAATTCTAGAAATGGTGTCATGTGCAGTGGTTGTTTGCTTGGCTGCTAACCAAAAATTTGATAGTTTGAACCTGCCAGGTGCTTCACAGGAGAAAGATGTGGCAGTTGGCCTCCATACAATCATAGCCTTGGAAACCCAGTGAGGGGTTCCACCCTTTGCTGTTGGGTTACTTTTTGTTGTAGATACACCAGTGGACTTTGTTTTTATTTTGTTGTTTGTTGGGGTTTTAAATTTTTTTTTTAATTAATTTTAGTCAAAGTTTACAGAGACTCTAGATTTGCATTCATTGTTGCACACTTTCCTCTCTGACTACCCCTCCCCTCAGTTCACTTTTCTCTTTAAAAAGTAAGAAAAAGTTCTGTCAGTGTTAAACAATCCTCCTCTTACTCCCCGCTATGCAGCTTTCATTCTGGACTCTTTTGTTATGACAGTAATATCTAATCATATATTCGTCCTAAACAGTTCTCTCTCTCATCTGTTTCAATGCAGTATACATTGTTTATCCTCTCTTTTCTTAGTTACCCCCAACCCCTTCGTCAGTCCTTTTTTACAGCAGTGGCATTATGCAGTATTTGTCCTTTTGTGACTGAGATATTTCACTCAGCATAACATTCTCCAGGGTCACCCATTTTGTATAATATTTCATTAGTTGCTTGTTTTTCAATGAAGTATAGTATTCCACTGTGTTAGTATATCACAGCTTCTCTATCCATTTGTTTGTTGATGGGCACTTGGGTTTTTTCCAATTCTTTGCTATTGTGAACAAAGCCACAATAAACATGGATGTGCATATATCTGCTTGGGTGGCTGTTCCGGTTTCTTTAAGGTATATTCCCAGTAGTGGAATTGCTGGGTCATGGTTTTTTGGTTTGGTTTTTTTTTTTTAAATAATTTTAATGAACATTTACAGAGATTTTGGATTTCCATTCATTCATTGCTGTACTTCTCTCCCCGCCCAACCCTCCCCCCCCACCGTCATGGTGTTTAAACTTAATGGTAAAATTTGTTTTCTTATGATCTTGTCCTCAGTGTAACATGATAATAGAGATTTTGAATCAGCCGTATATGAAATTAAACAATATTTTACAGTCACGTCTGGATATTTAACCAGATCCAAATTTTATTTGTAATTTTGCCTATAATATGAAAATAACACTTTAATTTGCTAAAATGAAGTAAACATTGTTTATTTTGTTTGTTTTTCAGGAAGTTAAATGAAGTTAGAAAAAGATTGAATGAACTGAGAGAATTGGTTCATTATTATGAACAAACATCAGATATGATGACAGATACTGTAAATGAAAATACAAAAGATGAAGAAACTGAAGAGTCAGAATATGATTCTGAACATGAAAATTCTGAACCGGTTACTAACATTCGGTTAGAACAATTTTTAAAGTTTGTTTTTCTAATATGTTTAGTTTCTCCTATTTTTAATTTGCAAAATAAAATACTTAAAGAGTGTTTGCTACTTACACTGTGAAAAAAGAAAGTCTTGATAGTTTCTTATAATATGTGACTAAAGAGGGAAGTAGTGAGTTCCATAGTTTAATACATTTGTCATAATATTTTCAGTTTCCTTATTTAATCAAGTAAACCATAAAGTAACAGCACTTTCCTGAGTTAGCGTTAGGTGTAATTTTTAAGACACATCTAAAAAATTCCAAATAACATGTATGGAGAAAATAATGAAAAATTAATTAAGAGCTAATTTTTAAATTAATTAGTTATTTGAATTTAAGTAAGGAAATAGGCAGTAATATTCTTAATTTTAATTTTTTTTTATCGGTTTTGTATTCCTATTACAGTTTAACAGTTTTGTTTCCCTGTTAAACCTTAAATAGCTTTTGTTTTTTTCCCTTTCAGAAACCCACAAATAGCTGCCACCTGGAATGAAGTAAATAGTAATGCTAATGCACAGTGTATTTCTAATAATAGAGATGGGAGATCAGTTAATTCTAATTGTGAAATTAACAATAGATCTGCTGCCAATATAAGAGCTGTAAATATGCCGCCTTCGCTAGGTATGATTGCCTATATTTTTATTCTTGCATTTTCTTTCATTACTACTCTTACACTTATCTCAAAACTACTGTTTTAAATGATACATTCAACAGACTGTCGATATAATAGAGAAGAAGAACATGGGATTCATGTTGCACAAGATGAGGGGGAAGATGCAGAAGACGAGGAAGTCAGTGGAACTTCATTATCTAGTCATAGAAACAGTCTGGTTGATCAGGCTCCAGAAGATGCTGAATTTGAACAGAAGATCAGTAGACTCTTGGCTGCAAAGCAGAAACTTAAACAGTTACAAGACCTTGTTGCAATGGTTCAGGTAAATACCACTTCACTATGGATTAATACCCCCACTATTTGTTAAGAAATAAGATCTTTCTAAGTCATATTTGTATGTGTTTGACAATTACCTTGGAATATATTTATCAGCAGTTTGCTAAATTTAAGTACTTAACATTTTGTTAGAGATTGGCAAAGTTTTTCAGTTAAGGACTACTTAGTAAATATTTTGTGCTTTAGTACTGACACAATCACTCAGTACAAAAGCAGGCATAAATAATATGTCTACAAATGAGCTTGCATTTGTCATTTACAAAAAGCAGATGATGGCGCTTGTGCCATAATTTACTAATTCGTGCCTTTTATCATATAGAATTAATCTTTGTGAAATGTAGGTGTGAAAAAGATTTTAAACAGTCAGTTGTCCAGACTTTTTCAACACAAATTCAAACAATAATAAGTGAGATCTTAAAGTACTTGATGTTAAAGAAATCAGCCTATACATAAGAACATAAGATTATATAAATAACACATTAACAGTCTATTGACTATTTAGATCCAAAGAACCAGTTAGTTTTTTTCTTTTACAAAAATTACTTCATTTTAAAAAATTCATTCCTATTCTTCTTTTTCTTGTGCCGTTTAACTCGTAATGGTTTCAACCCTGGAAAATCTTTAGTAAAAGACCAAAGACTAGTAGGCTCCAGAATGAAACCTGAGTATCCTTACTCTTTGAGTACAAATATAGTATTTTCAAAAGTTTTGAGAGTAAAACATTGAAATCTATATGAATTTTGGAAGCAAAAACTTTTTATGATGGTTATAACTTGAATGATACCAGTATTTTATCTCTGGTAGAATTAAGGTAATCTGTTTTTTAAAGGTTTATTTTGCTTGTTTTAACTTACAGATAAATGAAGGCTGAAATACTAAAATTAACCACATTATGAAAGTCTAGAAAAGTGATTGAATCATGGATTAAATCACTCTCTCACAACCTCTTTTGAAATATCACTTTGTGTCTTTCAAATAAAAGATGAAAATTTTTATTCATTATTTTAAAAATCTACATACTATGAATAATCTTCTTCTTAGAACTTTTTCTCTTCCACAGAGGTTACTTATTTGTTTTGCTAGACATTTTCTGTGTATTTACATACATCGGTATGCACCTGTTAAAAGGTGGTTTTGTTTTATGATTCTTGGTTATAATTAATAACACTAAGAATTATTGTGCAATTTGCTTTTTTCCCAGTACACAGTGTTTTGGAGAACTTGCTATTTCATATTAATATATATGTTGTTGTTGTTATGTTTTATATATATATAGGGAGAGAGAGGGAAAGGGAGGGGGATATACACACACACACACACACACACGCCCCCACCCACGCCTCTGGAAACTGAACTTGAAAGAAGGGCACTATGAATTGTGATCGACTCAACAGCATTTAACAGCAACATATCTATAGGTATATAGAACTATATGTATCTCTGTAACTATATTTATATGTAGTTCTATATTAGCATGTAGTTCAGACTGCTGACCATTCCAGCACGTATGCCACCAGGGTTCATAAAAGAATAATTAATAATAATTACTATAAATTATTTTTTTAGCTTGCTTTTATTGTTGAAGGTTATAGTATTTCAGTTATTTTTAGA
>NW_006399878.1:1949198-1954227 GCF_000299155.1 Elephantulus edwardii | reverse complement strand
AATGGAATCCCAAAATCTCTGTAGATGTTCATTTAAATGAAAAATAAACAACCTAAATTAAAAAAAAAGGAAAAAAAACCCTAATCATATATCCCTTTTAAACAGTTTTCTCCCTCATCTGTGTCAGTGCAGTATACATTATTTATCCCATCTTTCTCAGTCTCCCCCCCAACCCTGATGTCAATCCTGTTTTACAACAGTGGTGCTATGCAGTATTTGTCTTTTTGTGACTGAGATTTTTCATTCAGCATAAAGTCCCCCAGGGTCATCAATTTTGAATAATATTGCATGAGTTCCTTGTTTTTCAATGCAGTGTAGTGTTACATTGTGTGACTATACCACAGCTTCTCTGTCCATTCATTTGTTGATGGGCACTTGGGTTGTTTCCAGCTCCTTGCTATTGTGAACAAAGCCATGATAAACATGGGTGTGCATATATCTGCTTGGGTGGCAGTTATGGTCTCTTTGGGGTATATTCCCAGTAGTGGAATGGCTGGGTCAAATGGTATTTCTATTTACAACTTTTTGAGAAAGCACTAAACCGCCTTCCACAGTGGTTAGTTTTTCCATTTTTAATTGCATGAAAAATCCTCAAGATTTGCGTCTTTTTTTTCTCCCCTTGAATTCCCCTTCTGATTCTTGGTAATATTCTGTCTATACTAGTAGTAGGTTGAATAACACTGCCTCCTATCTTCTGTCCAGATCTTTCCGATTTCCTTTAGTCCTCTTCCTACACAAAATTGTACACCCCTATGATACATCTCTCCCCAGAGCTGAGAATTGCTAAAAGAGTTGTGGTGCAGGTGATAATGGACATTGATTATTTGAAATTGTTCATGTGAAAATTAAGTCTTCAAAACAGTATCTAATATGAAAGATTCCTTCTAATGGAGCTTCCCACGCCAGTCTTCTCCATAAGCCTGAATTTATTTTTAAGGTTATTTAGTATCTAGTCAGGATAAGAAAAGCTACTTAATTTCTGTCATTACAGTGCATTTGGCAACTCAGATTTCAAAAAAGTTGATTTTCATTTTATCACTTTATTATCTGCCATTGATAGGGGAGCTTCAGTCTCTAAAAATTATGTGCTTTCTCTATTAGTTTAGTTTTCTTAATATTACATGCCATTTTACTGATCAGTAGTAATTATTATACACATGAATTGGATCATGTCTTCAGATACCAAGATTGTGTCAATGTTGTTTTAGGATGATGATGCAGATCAAGGAGTTATTTCTGCCAGTGCTTCAAACATGGATGATTTTTATCCTCCAGAGGATGACACCAAGCTGAATTCAAATAATACTAGAGATAATGCCAATAAAATCCAGAAAGATGCTGGAGTAAATGAAAAGGAAAGGTATGTTAAGATTTTTACTTTTGTTTAATAAAAATCTTGGTTCATGTCTAGAGAAATTCCTGTTACCTAGATACTGTATTATATCTTGCTTAACACAGATTTTATTGGGATCTACAGTTACATATATATTGTCAATTTAATTATAGAGAGAAATTTTATGAGGCCAAACTACAGCAGCAACAGAGAGAGCTCAAACAATTACAGGAAGAAAGAAAGAAATTAATTGAGATTCAAGAAAAAATTCAAGCATTGCAAAAGGCGTGTCCTGACCTACAGGTAATTATGAAATTTTTTGTTTCCTTTAGTCTGAAGAAAAAGATATGTAAAACCTAATGTAAATGGAAATTTTTTTTTTCCAATACGGATGTTAACAGATTTATATCTACTAATTAATATATGAACTAGTAAAATAGGTGTATATGTAGATTTATATTGTGAAAGAATTAATTATTTCCATTCTTTTGCTTTGTTAAGCTTGCCATCCCCAATGTGTTTTTTTCAAAGGAAGGAAAGTATATCAAATGACATGTTTCTAATAGAGCTGCTTGTTTTCTGGACTATTTCTGTTTTCTACATTTTTTTTTAATTGTGACTTGAATGAAAGTGTACAAGAAAAAAATGGCTTTCTAACAATTCACTATAAAATTTTATGATGTGAATTATAATTTTGACATTTCCACAGCACTCTTTCTACTTCTGTTTCTTGTTTCCATTTGTCCTTTCTTATCTATTCCCGTCCTTGTGATCTGCTATGGTTGATTGTTCTAAGGTGTGCATCCCTCCGTGGTTTTCACCTTTATTTTTTGCCTGTTTATTTGTGGCTAGAAGTTAAGTCATAGAGCAGTTTTAGTTCTAGGCTTGAAATACGACTAAGGTCCTTGGCCTCCGGGATCCCACCACTCTCTTAATCTTATTAGCAAGCCTTGTCTTTTCTGTTTATTCTGAGTTGTATGTCACATTTTTCTTCATCAGGTACTCTCTATTGTGATTCTGTTCACTGTTGTCAGCAATTCTCTACTTTTTGTCATTCATATTTTTCCCTTTGTTCTCTGCCTAAATAACATCCATGGAAAATTTTTTTAATGTGTATCCAAGTTAGATTGAGTATATGATATTTTTTTAAATTACATTATCTATACCTTCATTGTTTCTAAACATTACTACACATTAAAATTAGCCTGTGTTTTCATCTTTGTTTCTTGATATCATTTTCCCTTTGACTATGACAGTGTGTTGATCTGGTAAAAACAGATTAAATATCATGGCACTGGAGCCCTTTGGCAGTAAAAACCCCTGCATTTATTACATTAACATAATTATTTAATTCTTCCTAATAGTTTTTACCAATCCTATTTTAGCTGTCAGCCTCTAGTATGGGTAATTGTCCCATAAAAAATTATCTGCCAGCTGTTACTTCAACACCAACGCTTCATGAAAATGAAACTAGTACAAGCAAATCGGTGTTTGAGCCTGAAGAGTCTTCAGTAGTAGATAATGAGGTATTGAATATTGTACTTTTTTTCTTTTTTCCCCTAAGCTAGTTTCAAGCTTTAAGAAAGAAAGCAGAATACTTGTGAAACGTTTTAGATAGAAGGTCATCTATTCTGTGCCTTCTCTTGTGACAGAGAAAACCTTGTTTTCTAAAAATTAATTAGATGAGTTATCTTTTTGAATAATCTTATTATTCCTTATTAGTGAATATTTGGCTGAATTTTATTTTAAGGAGCTGTTAGAGCAGATAGTAATCATTTCAATTGGAAAGACCTGTTCTTTGATATTTTATTTATAAGCTAGTTTATATAAAACAACTTTTTCTACATGGTGTATAAAGTGTATTTACTGCTATTTTGCATTAAGGAGGCTAGGTGGCTAGTACATAGCATGCCCTGGTACTAACTGAAAAGATAACAGATCAAATGTGAGTCATCTTTAGTATAGATTCCCAGCTGTGGCTACCTGATGAGGGTCACTGTGAGTCAGAAATGATTGAGCAGCAGTGGGTTTGATTGTTTGGTGGTTTTTATTAGGAATGAATGATTTGACTTTTTTCATAAACTGCAAAATTAAAAGTCTTTATGGATATCTTATGGTGTGTTAAAAAGTATAGAATGAGAATAGGAAACTTGGTTGGTACTGACATTCATATTGATTATCCTGTTACTTTTAAGGCTAAATCAAATCTAAATACTTACATTTCCTTAATTCTTAATTTTAAAAAATAGCTGTGGTCAGAAATGCGAAGACACGAAATGTTAAGGGAAGAACTGCGACAGAGAAGAAAACAGCTTGAAGCTCTCATGGCTGAACATCAGAGGAGGCAAGGCCTCACTGAAACTACATCTCCAATTGCTGTTTCAGTCAGAAGTGATGGTTCTGAGAACATCTGTACTCCTCAGCAAAGTAGAACAGAAAAGTAAGAGTTGTTAAAAATTTTATCTTGTAACATTCCCTATCTAAAGCATGTGGTCTGAAAAGTATGATTTCTTCTCCATACCACAGTACAGGTCTGCTGTCTCTTTAAGACTAGTTTTTAAAGTCTGTCTTTTGTGATTTCATTTAACTTACTTCAACTACTGTTTATTACTACCTCTCATAGAATCTGCATGACACTTGCTTAAATGGCTATGTAGGGGGTTTCCCCCCATGTATTTTCATGTTGGTTTCCATTGAGTCAGAACCAACTCATAGCAGACTTTGAAGCAGGTTGTCTGAGACTATAAATTGCATGGGAGGAGATTGCTAGTCTTTATCCTTCACAGTAGCTAGTAGACTCAAAGCACTTTAGTTTGGCGGCACAACTCCTTACCCACTATGCATGCCACCAGAGCTTCTTGTTTATATATAAACTTGACTAGATATATTTTGAGTATGTTTAAAAAATATTTAAGCACTTACTTGAGTATCTGCTGTTTGTAATGATCTTAAAACACTTTCTATAAAACATTTTTAGGATATTCTTAAGCTTAAAATTGCTATATTTAGAATATTTATGGACAAACAAGTGACCTTTGTAAAGTTACTTCTTTGGGTTGGCTAGTGGTACTGTGGTTAAATGCTCAGCTGACAATTGAAAGATTAAGGGTTCAAGCCCCCCAGCTACTCTGTGGGAGAAAAATGTGGCAGTCTATTTTCATAAAGATTTACAATATCGGAGAACACACTGGAACAGTTCTACTGTGCCTTCCACGGTCACTATGAATCAGAATTGACTTCATGGCAATGATTTGGTTTAATTTTAGAAATCACTTTTCTTTTTTCTTTTTTTTTATAATGGAACATTTCTTGCTGATCTTCTCTGTATCGTTCCAATTTTAATATATGTGCTGCCGAAGTGAGCACAGAAATCACTTTTCTACTTATCTGTGTAGTCAAATCTAAAATTTGAATTCAAACTTTTATAGCATTTTAAGATTCCCAGCTAGCATTTCTGGGCATTTTGTTAAGCTTCATTTGTTTATCTGTAATATTTTATTTAGTTCTGGATCTGTAAATCTGTGCTTTTAAAATCTTTCCTTTAGATAGCCTTGGTAAGTCTGTAGATTTGAAAACTATTGGCCTATAAATGTAGTGGTTGTTGTTGTTGTTGTTGTTATGTGCCGTCGAGTCGCCTGCGACTCATAGCAACCCTGTGTACAACAGCCCTAAACTCCGCTCTGTCCTGTGCCAATC
>NW_006399878.1:1937996-1947708 GCF_000299155.1 Elephantulus edwardii | reverse complement strand
TCTGGGATCATTTAACGTTCTGCCGAAAGCATCCTTGATTATAGCAACTCGAGGTTTGAATTTGTTCTTTAGTTCCTTGAGCTTAAGATATGCTGAGTGAGTTCGGCCCTTTTGATTTTCTGACTCCAGCTCCTTGCACATTTCATTGTAATATTTTGCTTTGTCATCCCGTGTTGCCTTTTGAAATCTTCTATTCAACTCTTTAGTATCTTGAACATTTAGATAACACAAAAGTTAACTCCGCAATAAGGGATATACCTTTAACTTGCTGGTCTGTCTAATACTTCTCTAAATCTGAACATTCACATTGAGACAGACTAGGAAGAAGGATTGGCCATCCACTTCTGAAATAGCAGGCCTCTGAAAACCCTATGTACAACAGAACAAATGTGGTGGTAGCCAACAAATATTTGTAGCTATTAAATGAGTTTTGCTCACTTCAGAATATAGATTGAATAGATATGGAGAGAGGTGCTCTCCCTTCTCATTTTAAACCGTGCAGTGTTCCCCCACCCTGTTTGCTCAGTAGCCTCTTGGTCCAGGTATAGGTTCCGCATGAGCATAGTCAAGTGTTTTGGGACTCCCATTCTTCTCGTTGTCAACCACACTTGTTATGATCCATGCAGTCAATTGCCTTTGCATAATCAGTAAAGCACAAATACACATTCTTCTGGTATTCTTTACTTTCAGCCAGAATCCATCTGACATAAGCAGTGATATACCTGGTGCCACAGTCTCTTCTAAATTCTGCTTGAACTTCTGGCAGTTCCCTATCTCTGTACTGTTCTAGACATTTTTGAATGATCTTTAGCAGTATTTTGCTTACTTGTGATATTAATACTTTTCGATAGTTTCCATATTTAGTTGGATCACCTTTTTTGGGAATGGGAGCAAGTACAGACTTCTTCCAATCTGTTGGCCAGATAGCTGTCCTCCAAATTCCCTGGCATAGACTGGTGAGCACATCCAAGGCTTCATCTGTAAATTGAAAAAGTCAGTTGGTATCCCATTGATTCCTGGGACCTTATTTTTTGTCAATGAGTTCAGTGCAACTTCTACTTTCTCTTTCATTACTTTCTGAAATTTTTCATCGTCAATCTGTTATTTCTGGTACAGTAGTTATTTGTATTCCATCCATCTCTTTTGATGCTTTCTGGACCATACAATATATTGCCCATAGCATCTTTCAGTATTGTGACACGAGCCTTAAATTTGTTTTTCAGTTCTTTCAGCTTGAGAAAGGCAAAGCGAGTTCTTCCCTTTTTTATTCTCCAGTTCTAGCACTGTGCACATTCCCGGGCCTTGAAACCTTCTGTTTAATGTTTTCACTTTGACATGTTTTCCTTTTGTTTTAGCTTCTTGATGCTCTAAGGAGTGTGGTGGCATCAGGATTGTAGGGAGACTAATCAATAACCTGTGTTATGCAGATGGCACAACCTTGCTTGCTAAAATTGAGGAGCATTTGAAGCACTTGTTGCAGAAAATCAAGGAATGAAGCCTTCAGTATGGATTGCATCTCAGTATGAGGAAAGCAATGATTCTTACCACAAGACCAGTAGACAGTGTTAAAATGGATGGAGAGGAGATTGAAACTGTCAACAGCTTCATCTTGCCAGGATCCACAGTTAACACCCTTGGTACCTGCAGTTGGGAAATAAGGAAATGTATTACTCTGGGAAAATCTGCAGTTAGTGACCTCTCAAAATTATTGAGGAGTAATAATGTCAGTTTGAAGACTAAGGTGTGTCCAATTACTGCTGTGCATCTGAAAGCTGAACAGTGAATAAGGATGACAGAAAAAGAATTGACACCTTTGAGCTGTAGTGTTGGAGAAGAACATTGACTATCCCAAGGATGGCCAAGAGAGTGAACAGATATATTTTGGGGAGGGTGCAGCTGGAACATTCTTTTGAGGCAGGAATGATGACTTTACCTCACATACTTTGGGCGTGCTGCTAGGAGGGGCTGTTTATTGGAGAAGGACATAACGCTGGGAAGGGTGGAGGGTCAACGATGGAGAGGAAGACCCTCAACCAGGTGTAGTGACATGGTGACTGCTGCATTGGGCTCCTGTGTGTCATGAAGTATGAGGATAGAAAAGGGTACAGATCTTTAGTTTATAGGGTCACTATGAGTCATACTCAACTAGAAGGTATCTAACAGCAACAATTAAATGAATTAAAGTTATCAGTTCATTTTCTTGATTATATTAGCCACATTTTAGATGTTTTTAAGGGGGCACGTGCTGTGAGTGGAAGCTTTGGGCAGCACAGAGAAACATCATTAAGCAGTGTTGCAGAAAGTTCTATTGAATGTCTATAATCTAGGAAACTCATTCAAGGAAAAGTTGAAAAAAGCTAATCAGGATTTGCAAAGTTATTTAACCAAATGAATTTTTTTTTTAATTTTAAAAATATTTATTTATTTGAAGAATTGTTTTTAGAAGGCTCTATGGTGCAGTAATGGACAAAGTAGTACCTATCTCACATTTACTACATATAGTTAAATAAGGTTATTTATACAAAGCACATAGATTTCGTATGGTGTCTGAAACATCACTCATTGGTGTTTAGTTATAACTAAATTATAGCTGACTCTCCAGTGGGTTTTCAGAGGCTGTCATTTATGTAAGAGTAAATTCCCATCATCTTTTCTCCAGTTGAGCAGCGGTGGATTTGAACTGCCTGCCTTGGGTAGACAGTGCAACTCCCTATTTACTATGCCATCAGCTACATATTTAGGTGGTAAAATATTTTACTCATCTGCAAAATTATTTGTTTTATGTCATTCAATCATTAGAACAATGGCAACTTGGGGAGGTTCTACTCAGTGTGCACTGGATGAAGAAGAAGGAGATGAAGATGGTTACCTTTCCGAAGGAATCATCCGGACTGATGAGGAGGAGGAAGAGGAGGAGCAAGATGCCAGTTCGAATGATAACTTTTCTTTGTATCCTAATGGTGTGAATCATAATTCCTCTAATGTAAAGGAAACTAAAAATAGGTTAGTTGTAGTATTGTAATTTTTTGCTTGATTTGAAGTATTGTTTGGGTAGATCTCAGCTAGACTGGATCAAGGTTCATAGGCTTTGATCTTCCATTTTGTGGGAATTAAACAAAAGGGAATATTCCTAAGTGTTGAAATGTTGATAAAGGTCTGTCAACAAAGCTATAAATTACATT
Source organism: Elephantulus edwardii (assembly GCF_000299155.1). Taxonomy (NCBI): domain Eukaryota; kingdom Metazoa; phylum Chordata; class Mammalia; order Macroscelidea; family Macroscelididae; genus Elephantulus; species Elephantulus edwardii. The sequence goes on along the minus strand of NW_006399878.1, from coordinate 1,944,526 downwards.
CTTATTCATAACAGTATTGTTTATAAAAGATTGCTTAGATTATGGACCTTCTACTTGATTTTAGAGTATTATGTGAGTAAACAACATTAATGGAATAACAAAGTATAATAATTAGCATATTCATTCTTCAGAATATAGAATTGTACAAATACTTCTGGTAAAATTAATGAGAAAAGACTGGAGAGGAATAAAAACAATAATTATACAAGTCTAGAAATCAGAAATTTTCCATATTCTATTTTAGAACTTAGAAAGCAGGCCTATGAGAAAAGAAGGTGTCAGAGTTTTATTGCCGTACTTTTAAATTGCAGTTACTATATATGAGGACTCAATGCTTTAAATCTTTTGTTAGGTGGAAGAACAATCGCCCTTTTTCAGCAGATGGAAATTACCGTCCATTAGCCAAGACGAGGCAACAGAATATCAGCATGCAGCGTCAAGAAAACCTTCGTTGGGTGTCAGAACTTTCTTATGTGGAAGAGAAGGAACAATGGCAAGAACAAATTAATCAACTAAAGAAACAGCTTGATTTCAGTGTCAGTATTTGTCAGACTTTAATGCAATATCAGCAGGTAAAGTTTAAAAGAAAGTGAATTTCAATATAGCTTCTTTATTATTTTTTGACACCGTCCAAATTTTTCTTGTGCTATTTATAGCTTATATATTTATTACAAAATTTTTATTTCCATAGACTCTCTCTTGCCTACTACAGACTCTTCTCACGGGTCCTTACAGTGTTATGCCCAGTAATGTTGCATCTCCTCAAGTGCACCTTATAATGCACCAATTGAATCAGTGTTATACTCAGCTAACATGGCAACAGAATAATGTTCAAAGGTAAATGATTCCTTGACATTATACTAGAATTCAGTTATCTTAGGGTCATAAGCTAAAACTACATATTAAAATATGACAATATTATGACATCTGTCACTTGAATTATAAACAGTAATTTTCTCATTGTTCTCTTTTAATACATTAGACTTCTTTTGTTTTTAATAATTTATTTTGACTTAACTGATTTCCCTGAGACGTTAGTTATACCTCAGATAAATTGAACAAAAAAGGAGTTTTTTGCAATTATCCTGCTGTTTGATAGAAAGCCTGTTTAGTTCAGTTCTTATTTTAAAAGCTAGACTGGAGTTAAAGTAGAAGAGCAAGCTAATGCTTGTCATAAGTGTTAGAACATCAAAGTTCTGCATACTGATAAATCATTTATATATTCTTGTACATATTTCAAATAACTGGTAGCATAACTGGTTTTTAAATTAACATTTTAAATATTTACAGGTTAAAACAAATGTTAAATGAACTTATGCATCAACAAAATCAGCATCCTGAAAAACCTGGAAGCAAAGAGCGAGGCAATAATGCATCTCACCCACCTTCTCCCAGTTTATTTTGTCCCTTCACTTTTCCAGCACAGCCTGTAAATCTATTTTCCTTACCTGGATTTACTAACTTTTCATCATTTGCACCAGGTAGGTGACTGAAAATCTAAAGGGAAATGAAAATGCAGGGATTGAGAGTATCGTTTGTATTTTGCATGATCTTGCAAGTCTGTTTTTGGATGATTAATATTTGCAAAGAAAGTTTTAAACTTTTTCTGTGTTGATTCTTGAGAATTCTTAATATAAATGAATATAAATATATGCCATTTATGATGGCGTAGTCTTCGACCTTTGATTTATTCAACAGCTGTTTATTAAATGGGAAGGAAATAACCTATTCAATTTTGCCTGTATTTCAAGCACTGTAAAACATTCGAATGAAGATTAGTAAGGAAAAGCCTTTCTAGACAAGCTTCATATTTTATTAGAGAAAGAATGTCAATAGACTAAAACATACATTTAAGTTGGACTTTTACTCAGGTTTGTGGTGGGTTTTTTTTTCCCTGTATCAGAAAAAAAAGTTGTGCCAGGTCTTATGTAAGCTACTTAGCATTTAAAGATGAGTACGAGTGATCCTTTAAATAGAATTTTATTTAACTTGACCTAAGGAAACAAAGGTCCTAACCACATGATCAACAGCCAACATTATGATAGATGGAAAAAGTACTGAAGATGATAGTGATTTCATCTTACTTGTATCAATACTCAGCATCCTTTGTACCAACAGTCAGAAAATCAAGAGATGTATTACATGGGACAAGTTGGCTGTCACAGGGACTTCTCCAAAATGGTGAAGAACAGTGATGTCAGTTTGAATACTTCAGATGTATCTGATCCAGGCATTGCTCTTCCGAGTCTCCTGCTGCGCATCATAGAGCTGGACAGTGAATAAAGATAACAAAGAAGAATTGATGCCTTTGAATTGTTTAGGAGAAGAGTGCTGAATGTTCCACAGATTGCCAAAAGAACAAACAGATATGTCTTGGAAAATGTACAGCCAGAGGGCTTCTTGGGAGCAAAGATGGCAAAGCTTCATCTTTTATACATTGGCCATGTTGCTAGGCTAGCTATTCCTTGGAAAGGGACATCATGCTTGTAAAGAAGGTAAAAATGACTCCCAACAAGGGGATGAACTTACATAGTGACTTCAGGAGTAGGTTCTGGTATATTCGAGGTGCTGTGGATGGCATAGGCTAGGGCAGGGTTCAGACTGGCTGTTCGTTGGATCATATGAGTTGTACACATCTCAGTGGTACCTAATAATAGCAAGGTATTGATGGTAAAGATAAAAAGGAGTAGTTCAAGAGAATAAGATGGTCTCCTAAGGGAACTCTGGTAGCCTAGTGATAAAGAATTGTGCTGCCAATGCAAAGGCACATGGTTCAAATCTACCAGCTGCTCCATAGAAAAAAGATGGGTAATCTCCTCCCATTTAGTTTTGTAAAGCCCGATGGAAGGTCAATTTTGAGGTGGTTCTAACTCAGAGACACGTAATAACAGCAACAATGATGAAGCAGTAGGATGAACAGGTTAAGTAACCAGTTAGATGTGGATGATAAAGGAGGAAGAGTGGAAAGTGTTTGTTTCACAAGGAAATGTAAGATAGAGGCTGTGTGACAATTCCTAAATGCCAGATTGTGTTAATATTGTTATAAAGATACTTTCATTTTTATAGAGGTGACATCACAGCAGGACCAGATGACATTAAATTCATAATATTGGAATAACATTGAAAAGCTGCACACTGATAAATTTGAAAACCTAGAATAAATGGAAAAATTCCTTGAAACTCATGCCCTACCCAGATTGACAAGAAAAGATAGAGAACACTTGAACAGACCCATTACAAAAGAAGAAATTGAAAAGGTAATTAAAAGACTTCCCCATAAGAAAAATCCTAGACCAGATGGCTTCACAGCTGAATTCTACCAAACATTCAGAGAGGATCTATCACTAATTCTAATTAAACAATTTTAAAAAATTGAAAAAGAAGGAATACTTCCAGAGTCATTCTATGAAGCAAGTATAACCCTAATACCAAAACCAGGCAAAGATATTACCAAGAAATAAAACTATAGACCAAAATCTCTCATGAATATAGATGCAAAAATCTTTAACAAAATCTTAGTCAAAGGAATCCAAAGGCACATTAAAAAAAAAGCATTCACTGTGACCAAGTGGGATTCATAAGTATGCACAGATGGTTCAGCATAAGAAAAACAATCAACATAACTCATCATATTAACAAAGTAAATAACAGGAACCCTGTGATCTTAGCAATTGATGCAGAAAAGGCATTTGACAAAATTTAACACCCTTTCCTGATAAAGACATTCAGCAAAATGGTAATAGAAGGGAATTTTCTCAACACAGTGAAAAGTGTATTTGCAAAACCAAGAGTAAATGTCATTCTCAATGGAGAAAGACTGAAAGCATCTTTCTTGAGAACATGGACCAGACAAGGATGCCCACTGTCACCACTTCTATTCAATATTGTATTGGAAGTGCTTGCTAGGGCAGTATGACAAGAGAAGGAAATAAAAGGCATCCAGATCGGCAAAGAGATGGCTGAACTGTCGCTATATGCAGACGATATGATAGTGTACACAGAAAATCCCACTTAACCTGAAAACTGTTAGAGCTAATAGGCCAGTTTAATAGAGTAGCAAGATGTAAGGTCAATATTCAAAAATCAGAGGGATTTCTCTCTAGTAACGAAGAGAACTCAGAGAAGGAAACCAGGAAAGGAATACTATTTACAATAGCTAACCACAAATTGAGATGCTTCGGGGTGAACCTAACTAGAGATACAAAAGACCTTTACAAAGAAAACTACAGAACATTTCTGCAAGACAAAATAAAGAACCTAAAGAAATGGAAAAATGTGCCCCGTTCAAGGACAAGACGACTCAATGTTGTGAAAATGACAGTCCTACCAAATGCAATCTACATATTCAATGCAATCCCAAATCCAAATACCAAATTCATTTTTCAAGGAGGTCAAAAGGGAAATTGTCAAGTTCATTTGGAGATGAAAGAGACCTTGAAGCAGCAAAACACTTCTGAGAAGCAAAAGTGGGAGGCATAGGACTTTTGACCTCAGAACCTCTTACAGTGTTAACAGCTATAATCACCAAAACAGCATGGTTCTGGTACAATGACAGGAACATAGACCAATGGAACAGAATTGAGAACCTAGTAATAGACCCAGCTACCTATCGTCAACTGACATTCTACATAAAACCTATCAAATGAGGAAATGACAACCTCTTTTAACAAATGATTCTGGCTAAACTGGACTGCTACCTGCGGAAAGCTGAAACAGGATCCACATCTCGCACCATAAACAAAAATCACCTCAAGGTGGATAAGAGACTTGGAAGTAAAAGCCCCAAACCAAAAAGTTCATAAAAAACAAACTGAGATCAAGCTTAGAAAGCCTAGTCTACAGTATAAAGAGACTGCCAAATATAGCCAGAAATGCACAATTTGAAGAGGATAACATTAATGAATGGGATCTTCTAAAAATTAAAATCCCTGTGTGCATCAAAAACTTTACCCAACAGGGTAAAAAGAAAACATACCAACTGGGAACAGACAACCATTTGACAATACCATCTTAGACAAGAGTCTCGTAATGAGTTTGTAGAACACTCCTGGGCCTCCAGAAGAAGGACTGATAACCCAATTAAAAAATGGGCAAAAGACATGCAAAGAATTTCCATGGAGGGAGATACTCAGATGGCTGACAGAAGAAATGCTCCAAATCACTGGCAGTGAAGAAAGATGCGAATCAAAACGACAGTGAGATACCATCTCACTTCAGTAGCAATGGCAAAGTTTAACAAGACAGAAGTAATAAATATTGGAGAGGATGTGGCGAGATATGAACTTTTATACATTATTGGGGGGACTGTAAAATGGTACAACCAGTCTGCAAGGCAGCTTGGCACTTCCTCAAAAGGCTGAAAACATAGAAGTTCCATATGACCCAGCTATTCCATTGCTTGGAATATACCCCAAGAAAATGAGAACTGAGGCTCAAATGGAAACTTGTACAATTGTTCATAGCAGCATTATTCACCATTGCAAGAACATGGAAACAGCCCAGGTGTCCAACCACAAATGAATGGATTGAGGAGTTGTGGTACATTCATATAATGAAACACTACACAGTACCAGAAGTAATGATTTTGTAAATTACTACCTAACTTGGGAGGGACTGGAGAACATTATGCTCAGTGAACTAACTCAGTTCTACAAGGACAATTACTGTATAAAACCATTATTGTAATGTGAGTGTGAGGATCCAAGGGCGGGGGGGTGGCTGTTAATCTTAGGGTTGCATAGTTTGATAGGGCAGTGGTGAAGGAAATGGGAAGGATCTTTTGTGAAAAACAGTGTATTCAAATTTTGGAAATATTTCAGTATAACCAAAAAATAGCATTTTTAAAATATAACAAGCTTTTTAGTTCTTGAATTTTAATGTTGACAACAGACATGTTTTCAGTAGACTTTAAAGAAATGATTTGAAGAACTTTACATGTTGTTCCTTTTATTGTTCACAAAATAGTTTTATAAAATTTTCCTTGATCCCTTCTCCCCCAAAACTATTAAAAGTCCCATGTACATAACCACTAATACAACACTGTATGGTATTATGTATTTGATCATATTTCATATTGGGAAGACTGTAAGCATTTTTTTGTTGTTGATTGCCATCATGTTGAACATGACTCATAGCGACCCTATGAACAAAGAGCCTTAAGCCTTTCTATAACTATTGGCATTTATCAAAGTCTGTAGAGTTTCCAGAGGCATGTTGTGTAGGAAGTGGATGCCCACTGTAAGTATTTTAGAGTCATGCAAATCTTAGGTCTTGCCAGCTCTTCTATGGACATTTTTAATTTTTAAGCCTTTTTTCTCATTGACAAAACACTGTTGGCAACACAGTATTGAGTATTAACAACAAAAGCCTAGAATAATTCCTGAAAACTAGCAATGATTTAATAAATGTTGTTGTTGTTGTTATCAAGTCCCTTGCGACTCATAGCGACCCTATGTACAACAGCCCTAAACTCTGCTCTGTCCTGTGCCAATCGCACTGTCTCTGACACTCCCATCCCAATTATCCCAGTC
>NW_006399878.1:1931129-1932555 GCF_000299155.1 Elephantulus edwardii | reverse complement strand
TGTCTCTCTGGAGACTAAGGTGCGTCTGATACAGGCCATGGTCTTCACAATCACTTGTTATGCATCAGAGAGTTGGACAGTGACTAGGGAGGATAGAAAGAGAATTGATGCCTTTGAGCTGTGGTGCTGGAGAAGAGTATTGAGAGTACCATGGACTGCTAGGAAAACAAGCAGATTCATCCTGGAAACGGTTAAACTGGGTGGCTCCTTGGAGGCAAGGATTCTGAGGCTTCGTCTGAAATACTTTGGTCATGATGTAAGGAGAGACTGGTCCTTGGAGAAGGACATCATGCTTGGGAGGGTGGAGGGCAGGCGCAGGAGGGGAAGGCCCTCTAGGAGGTGGATTGATTTGGTGACTCGTGTTATCGGGATGAGTGTGTCGGAGACAATGCGATTGGCACAGGACAGAGCAGAGTTTAGGGCTGTTGTACATAGGGTCACTATGAGTTGCAAGCGACTCGATGGCACATAACAACAACAACGATGGAGGTGGGTATGTCAGACAGAGATTGGCTCAGAATAGGGGAGGGTTCAGAGCTATAGTGCATAGACTTAATAAGAGTCATAGCTTGATGACACACAATAGCAATAGCAGCATATAAATATTTATACTGTATTTTTCTTCATGGTTTCAATTGAGGGTTCTGATAATGTCTTTTTAAAGTGCCTACTAGGACTCACTTCAGTTAGAATTCAGCCATTTTACATGATAGAGTAATAAGTTAAAATTTTAATTTTATATAAATGATCTTTTACGTTTTAAAATAATTGTTTTTAAAGGTAGAGACAAAATACTTGTTTAAATTCTAATAACTGTTTTACTTATTTTCTGTTTGTGAAAAAATCCTATTCAACTGATTGCAAATTTATTTAGTAGCGAGTTGTCCAACATAACGGTTGATTCCCTTGAGAGGAAAATAGAGCCGAGGGAATATATACAGTTATAGAAGTTCTTATCATACATGAAACAATGAAGATTAATTTTATTTATCCCTTTTTACATATACTTGAAGATATTCAAATGGCATAAAATAGATTCTAACCATTTTTAAAACTGTTCTGAACAACAAAAAAAAATTTAGAAAACCCCCAAACTGTTCTTTCTGGTAGTTGAAGTCCTTCATTTTCTTTTTTTATTAAAAAATCCAAAATTATTAAGATTGAATTTCTCATCGTATATTCATCTAAGAACATAGTAAATAAATGCTTATAAAGAAAGATTGTATATTAGTTAATCTGATTCTAAAACATCCCCACAACAGTCTTTCTTGAGTAGTTTTTTATTTCTTTCAAACTTTGTGTATTATCTCACCACTGGACCAATTGGCAGCATCAGGATGGATGGTGAAGAGATTGAGATTGTACACAGCTTTAGTTTCCTTGGCTCTGTAGTCAACAGTCTTGGCACCAGCAGCCAGGAAATTAA
>NW_006399878.1:1917096-1931029 GCF_000299155.1 Elephantulus edwardii | reverse complement strand
TACAACAGCCCTAAACTCTGCTCTGTCCTGTGCCAATCGCACTGTCTCTGACACTCCCATCCCAATTATCCCAGTCACTGAATCAATCCACCTCAAAGAGGACCTTCCCCTCCTGCGCTGTTCCTCCACCCTCCCAAACGATGTCCTTCTCCAAGGACCGGTGTCTCCTCACAACATGTCCAAAGTATATTAGACGGAGCCTCAGAATCCTTGCCTCAAAGGAGCCACACAGTTTAACCCTTTCCAGGATGAATCTGTTTGTTTTCCTAGCAGTCCATGGTATTCTCACTACTTTTCTCCAGCACCACAGCTCAAAGGCATCAATTCTCCTTGTATCCTCCTTGGTCATTGTCCAACTCTCTGATGCATAACAAGTGATTGTGAAGGCCATGGCCTGTATCAAACGCACCTTAGTCTCCAGAGAGACACCATTGCTCTTCAGTACTCTGGAGAGGTCCTTAACAGCAGACTTTTCCATGGCAATGCACCTTTTATTTCTAGCTTTTAATTCTTAAGTGACAGGCCACTCACTCTTACTCATTGCCATTGAGTCAGAGCTGACTCAGCTGAACTTCTAGTGATTTTCAGGCTGTGAATCACAGCATAGATTTCCCCTTTTTTCTCCCTTGGAGCTGTTGGGAGATTCAAACCATCAGATAGGTGCTGGCTTTTGATTTAGTAGTACAAGTTTCTGTTGACTACGCCACTAGGGATGATTTGTCTTTGATCAGTAAATAAACCATAGTGGGCTCATATTAAATAATGATTAAATATTAATTAGGTTTTGTTAATTTTTTCATTTTAGTATTTTTGAATGTCATAATTAATTGACAATTATCCTTTGCTTTCATATTATTAAGACTGTGCATGTTTCTTTTTCTTTACGCATGGCTTTTATCTACTAGGTATGAATTTCAGCCCATTATTTCCTTCTAATTTTGGAGATTTTTCACAGAATATTTCTACACCCACTCAACAACAGCAACCATTAGTCCAGAATTCTTCTGGGAAAACAGAATATATGGCTTTCCCAAAACCTTTTGAAAGCAGTTCTTCTGTTGGACCAGAAAAACAAAGGTACTTTATTATGAACATAAGGCAATGAATGCTTAAAAATAACTTTTATGACTGAATGTCATTTGAGACCTAATTTTTTAAGCTTCTCTTATCATTTAGCTTCTGAGTATTGCAGTGGGACACATTTTAATAATTATCTCTCAGGCTGATCAGTTCAGTAACGGGGAAGTCCAGAGTTTTCGTCCTTGTTTTCCTATTAAATTAATTTTGGAAGAGTATGTCCTGATACTGATACTTTCAAAATTTATTTGAATCTGACTTTAAAGTTAAACCAGATCGTTGTTCACTCACTTAGGATGAAACTAATGGAATGTGCTAGACAATAGATAGTGAGATCAAGGTAAGGAGCACTGGTGGTGTAGTCTGTAGAGAGTTGCACTGTTAATCCAAAGAATGTATGTCTCCAGTGGTTTGAATGCACCAAAGGCTTAGTAAGAAAAAGACAATCCCGGCTCATTACGATTTCACCTCAGAACTTGATGGAGGGTTCCCTGTGAGTCAGAACCAACTCACAGCAGAGAGAAAACTGGTACTGTTAGGTAGTGGTCTCTTTATATGATTCTGAGCCCCTGAAAGTAATCACTTCTGAAAGCCCATACAAATATAATGGGAAGTATTTTTAGATTAGAAAATTTTAATGATACACAGTTAAGTGTTTTCTCTCCATGATTCTTATTTTTTGATGATTTTTTTTGATCAGATAGCCTAGTACATAAAACTACTGGGGAAAAAGTCCCAAGGAGGTCAGCTATGATTTGGTTCTGACTTATAGAGGTTTCTAAATATAGTTTTTGACTTACATATTATAACGTCTAATAGGTTGAATCAGATCATGAATTTGTTAGCTATTTTTATACCTATATTTTTGTGTTGAATGATTGTTGGTGTCAATCTAGAAAACTGATTTTAATAGCTGGTGAAAACATTTCTTTTTAGTTTGTTGCTTCAGAAAAAAGCTTTTTAGAAGAATTAACAAATTTAGAGGTCAGCTGGATATAGTTCTTTTATTTGCAAAAAATAGCTCTGATTTTGCTTTCTATTGCCCTTTAAACTGCATAATTCAGATCCAGTTACAATTGGCTATATGATTGGACATTTCTCAGACTCTTAAATTAGCCTTTTTGACCTTTTAAAATGATCAAGTTTTTTATTTTTTCTTATTTCATCTGCTAGTAACACTTAGAATTCAAATTTGTTTTCACCTGAGGAATCCTCTAAATTCCCTCGCTAACATGTGCTGCTTTTTTCTTAACCTGCTCTAAGCAGTTTTCCCTCTTGTGATATCATTAGACCTAACACAAAACTTGTATCATTTGCCATTCAAAATTGATGGGTGAATGAATCTCCTTAAAGCAAAAAATAATTATTCAAAGCTTTGCTTCATAAACTATCCTATAGGAAAGTCCCCACTTCATTATTACTCATATTTTATATGTAATTGAGATTAAGTTATCCTGGTTCTGTATTGTTGTTTTGTGCTGTCGAGTTGCTTGCAACTCATAGCAACCCTATGAACAACAGCCCTGAAACCTGCTCTCTATCCTGTGCCAACTTTACTATCTCTGACATACCCCCAGTCTGTGAATCAGTCCATCTCATCGAGGGTCTTCTTTCCTGCGCTGTCCCTCCACCCTCCCAAACATGATGTTCCTCTCCAAGGACTGATCCCGCCTTAAAACATGTCCAGAGTTTGTCAGACGAAGCATCAGAATCATTGCCTCCAAGGAGGACCCTGGCTTCACCCTCTCTAGGATGAACCTGTTTGTTCTTCTGCCAGTCCATGGTATATTCAACACTCTTCTCCAGCAGCACAGCTTAAAGGCCTCAGTTCTCTTTCTGTCATCCCTAGTCATTTTCCAGCTCTCTGACACATAACACGCAATTGTGAAAACAATAAGATACTTACATAGTTTTTAAGATGTATCTGAATATTGCATATTATTTTAGGAATTTTACCTACTTGAAATGAGACCTCATCACCTCCCAAGCCTGTTACCATTGAGAGTTACTTTGAGTAAATGTAAAGCAATAAAAAGAAATTGGCTGAAGCATCATGTTTGAATCAATAATTATCACCAGATTATATATATTTTAGAATTTGCAGGCTATACAGTCTCTGGTAACCATGTAACTCTGCTGTTATAAAAGGAACTGTAGATAGCACATACAACAAGTGAGTATAGCTGTATTTGAGTAATACTTTTATGGATAGTGAAATTTGAATCTCATGTAATTTTTATGTCACAAAATTATTTTTCTTAAGCCCTGTAAATATGTAGAAGTCATTCTTGAAAGTAAATGTTGTTGTTGTTAGGTGCCATCGAGTCGTAGACAACTCATAGTGACCCCATGAAAAAAAGGCCTGAGCACTGTTCGTACGTAGTTTCCAGAGGCAAGCCATTTCAGAAGTGGATGCCGCTCCTACTTCCAGGCTTGTTGTAGTCAGGAAGCTCCAGCCAACACTGTCCACCATGGGTACCCATTACCACGTTTTGTACATCACTGTCACAGTGTTCAGCATCACAGCAACCACGAGTTACCTCTGTACAGCAACGCACAGACCAATGCTATACCTCCTAGAAGAATGTTTGACAGGAAATCAATATGAACCCGGCCCAAGGGCTGCAGATTAAAATCACCCACCTTTGGGTTGGTAGCATAACGTTATAATTTACTGCATCTGAAAATGAACTAAACACTGTAGATACTGTTTCTAGTATGAACTGAACTTCATGAAGAAGAATGTGGCATCAGCTTGCAAGAATGAAGACTATGGCCTTCAGAATGGATTAAATCTCAACATGAAGGAAACAAAAATCCTTGCCACTGAACTGATATGCAGCAACATTATGATAAATGCAAAAAAGATTGAAGCTGTTAATGATTCATTTTACTTGAATCCACAATCAACACCCATGGTAGTATCAGTCAAGAAATTAAAAAAGATATATTGAAAAAAAGAAAAACCTATTGCATTAAGCAAATCTGCTGTCAGAGACCTCTGACAGAGGTCATAAAATGACAGAGGTCATTTTATGGACCAAGCTGCTCTTGATTCAAACTATGGTATTTTCATTTGCTTCTTGTGCATCTTTAAGTTGGACACTGAATAAGAAAGATCAAAGAAGATGCTTTTGGAGAGTGGTGCTGGAGAAGAGTGATTAATACACCTTTGACTGCCAAAATAACAGTCTGTCTTGGAGGATGTGCAGCCAGGATCCTCCTTGGAAGAGTACTGATATTTCATCTCATGTGCTGTGGACATTTTGTCAGAAGGGTCATTCCTTGGAAAAAGATTTTGTGCTCCAAAGAAGGTCAACAAAAGAGTAGATGAACCTCAATGAGATGAATCCACACAGTGACTATATCAGTGCTATTGAGCACGACAGAGGAAATAGTGGTATGGGATATGACAGAGTTTCTATCTCTTGTTCATTTCATCACTATGAGTCAGAGTCAAGTCATCAGTGCCTAACAACAACTAAACTGTTGTCCATATCAAGTTCTTTGATAAAAAAAATTAGGTATCTTGGTTGCTCTGTTTTCCCCCAAGATGTTTGTGGAGCATGTTAGTATATTAAGCAATCAAAAAAAAAAAACTGACAAATCTGTTTACATTTGTTTTAGCTCTTGTTCCCCAAACTTAGATTATATTGGATACCTAGAAAGCTCTGGTGGTGGTCTAGTGGTAAGTTTGAATATACCAGCTGCTTCTCCAGAAAAGGATGGGCAATTTCCTCTGGGTGATTTACTGCCTGAAAATCCACAAGAGGGCAGCTGTGTGTCAGGTCCAACTCGAAGGGACACAACAACAGCAGCATGTTAAAGATGCCAATATTCAGCAGATAAAATTTTGAAAATGGCACTAAACCCACAAAACTAGATTTTAAATGTAGACTAACTTTGCATTACCCATTGTTATCAGATTTGGGGTCTGTTCAGAGTATTTTAATATTACACAGACCAATGTATGTATGCAAACTCTCCTTCAGTACTCTCCAGCTCTTCCTCCAAGTTTGGTTTTGGTTTTCTTATTCTCCCTCTTTTTCTTTTCCACTGTTTAATCATGAATGCTAGTGATTTAAAACTTCTTCAGTGAGAGCGGTTTAGTGAGAGGAGTACGAAAGTAAAGTTTAAAACGATTTAGTGCTTTAGCGTGTGTAATATTTATGCTTATTTTGTGAAAATAAAGCCCACTGATTTTTATTAACCTAAATATACTCACTAGTAAATGATAAATATGTGTCTATCTAGGATTCTTAGAAAATAAAGAAACTTATGATTCTTAAAAACTTGTTTCCATTCATAAGGAATCAAAAACAGCCTGAAGAGGATGCAGAAACCAGGCAGTCGTGGCTATATGACCAAGAAGGTGAAGTAGAAAAACCATTTATTAACTCTGGATTTGCAGCATCTGCAGAGAAAACCGCAAATAGTAATCGCAAAGCTCACTTAGATGCTAACAGGAGAAGACACCAATTTGATGAAGAATCACTAGAAAGCTTTAGCAGTATGCCTGATCCAGTAGATCCAACAACAGTGACCAAAACATTCAAGACAAGGAAAGCATCAGCACAGGCCAGCCTGGCATCAAAAGATAAAACTCCCAAATCAAAGAGCAAGAAGAGGAATTCTACTCAACTGAAAAGCAGAGTTAAGAATACTGGTAAGTATTAACTGTTGAATATTGATCAGTGTAAATGTTGGTAACCCTAATCTGGTATCTTTGTGTATGTTTAATTTCAGTATGGCTAGATGGGCAGGTACCATTTCTAGACCTACTTGAGCTAAATTATTTTTCATTCTCTTTACTTGTTTATTCTAATAAATAAACTTCTTGTATAGAGTTTAACATTTTAAAACCTAGTATTCTTTTTTGTTTCTTGTAGATATTATTACTGTAGACTTAAAGGCTGTTATTACTGGGATCTTGTGTATTGTTATCCTTTGACCTTTTCTGGTATTATAGGCTTTTTAAAAGTTGCTTTATGTAACTTAGCAGTTATCTGAAATCATTCAGATGAGTGAGTGCCCTGGTGGCTTACTGAGTTGTGCTGCTAATCCAAAGGCAGTGCCTATCTGGCAGTTCAAATGCACTGCTACCTCTGTGGGAGAAAGATGTGCAGTTTCTCCCTTGTGAATTAATAGCTTCCAAAAACCAACTGGTGAGTCAGCTATGAGTTTTTTCCAAGTAGGCATCTGTGAATTTGAATTTAAGTTTATACCTTGTCTTGATATCATCAGAGAGTGTGCATGGGTAGATTATGTCTTATTTTTAGAGAGGCCTATTTAAAAGATAAATATTTGAAAGAGAGCTAATTTTTTTTTTATTCCAGCATTCTCTTATTCAGCTACTTAATCTTATTATGCTAGACCTATGCTTCCTAAACAATATTTTACACTGAAGGAATCTTGTTACAGTACAGATTCTCATTTAATAGGTCTGGAGAGGAACCTGAGTCTTAACAGGCTTCCATGTACTACTGCTGATACCAGTCTGTGAAGTATATTTGCATTGCAAAGTTTTAGTGGACCCTTAACTGTCTTGAGGGAGGTTTGGTGCTGTAGTCTTAGCTAATTGTGTTGTTGCTACAAAGGTTGCATGTTTTAAGCAGTTTGAATCCACAAGTATCTCCTTAGGAGAAAGATAGGCAGTCGTTTCCTATTGTGATTTTATAGCCTTCGAAACCTGCCAGGGGATCCAGTCGTCAAGAGTTGAAACCAAATTGACAACAGTGCATTTAAAGTTTGGGGGCTTTTCCCCCCCTTTATCTATTTTAGAATCAGTTTGTGTTAACCTAAGGAGCTTTAGTGGTGCAGTGGTTAAATGTTCAGCTGCTAACTAAAACATTGGTGGCTCTGGGAGATAAAACTGGCAATCTGATTTTTTAAAGATTATGGCTAAGAATATGCTGTGAGGTAATTCTTTTTCATGTGAGGTCAGTATGGGATGAAATCATCTTGAAAGCACTCCCCACAATAATGTAAGCCTAGAAATACATGTCTATACATATCTTTTAAATCCACTTAGTTTGAAGACTGCCATCCATCTGCATTTTGTTGTGGAGTGATGGCTTATATGTTATTGGAAGGTCTTCCATCAGTATTTCAAATACAAGCAGTGTCACTAATGATGGACAAGTTTTAGCGGAGCTTCTAAAGCTAGATTAGGAAGAAAGGCCTGGTGACCTGCTTTTGAATAAACCTAGCGATCTGTTTCTATAAAACCTCATGGATCACAACGTTATCTAATTCTCTTGTTTTGGACACTTTGTTACGATGGATTATTTGCTGGAGGAAGACATTGTTTTTGGTGAATTAAAAGGCCAGCAAGGGCAATAGTGATCCTTGGTTTAATGGATAGGCACAATAGGCCCAGTGATGGGCTGAAACGTGCCAACAGCATTAATGATGATGCACATGAGTCAGAGCTGGTCAACAGCAACTCTCTGTTTTATTTTGAGAAATAGTTGTTTTACATACACAAGTTACTAGACCAAAAGAAATGGCCAGAACTGAAGAAGAAAGGAAGAAATTCAAGCTGCACTGAATGGATGGGGGAAAAAAATAAGACTCTGGTATTTATGATACCAATTGACATGTTTCAACTAAAGAGATGCAGCCCCAGATGTGCTCACCAATCTGTGCCAGAATATTTGGAAGATGGCTGCCTGGCTGATTAACTGGAAGAGATCTATATTTGTTCCCATTCCTAAGAAAGGTGATCCAACAGAATGTGGGAATTATTGAAAAATAACATTAACATCACATGCAAATAAAATATTGCTGAAGATTATCCATAACCGACCAGTGCAACAGTGCATTGAGCTAGAAGTTCAAGAGGCAATGTACACGAGGCACCATCCATATCATTGCTGATCACAGATGGTTCCTGGCTGGAAGCAGAAAATAACAGAAGAATGTTTATTTGTGTTTTATTGACTATGCAAAAGCGTTTGACTTTGTGGATCATAACAAATTATGACTAACATTGAAAAGAAGGAAAATCCCAGAACACTTAATTGTACTCATGTGAAACGTATACCTGGACTAAGAAGCTGTTGTGCAAACCGAGCAAGGGAACACTACATGATTTAAAATCAAGAAAGGTTCCATCAGGTTTGTATGTTCTCTGTATCTATTCAGTCTATATGCTGAGTAAATTGTTCAAGACGCTATACTCTGAAGAAGAATTTGACATCAGGATTGGAGGAAGACTCATCAACATCGTATGTTACGCAGATAACACAGTCTTGCTCACTGACAGGAGAACTTGAAGCACTGGTTGTGGAAGATCAATGACTGCAGCCTTCAATATGAAGAAAACAAAACTGCTCACCACTGGACTGATAGGCAGCATAACAATAGATGGAGAAAAGATTGAAATTGTCAGCAGTTTCTTCTTTCTTGGATCCACAATCAACACCTTTTATATCAGCATTCAGAAGATTAGGACACTTAATACACTGAGAAGGTCTGCAGTCAGGGACCTCTCCAGATTTTTGAAGAGTAATGCTATCAGTTTGAGGACAAAGGTATGCCGTATTCAGACTATGTTCTTTTCAATCACTTGTGCATCTGAGAACTGGATAATGAATAAGCAGGACAGAAGAACTGATACCTTTGAACTGTGGTTTTAGAGAAGAGTATTGAATATTCTCTGGGCTACCAGAAGAACAAAGAGATATGTCTTGGGAAAAGTAAAGCCAGAGTGCTCCTTGGAGGCAGAGATGACTTTGCCTTACATACATTGGGAATATTGTTAGGAGAGGCTGTTTCTCAGATAGGGTCATCATACTTGGAAAGGTGAAGTGTCAATGAGATGAAGACTCTCAACCAGATAGTTTGACACAGTTACTATAGCAATTGGTTTGAGTATGTAGAAAATGAAGAGGGTGACACGGGATACATAGGGTTC
This sequence comes from Elephantulus edwardii, assembly GCF_000299155.1. Lineage (NCBI taxonomy): Eukaryota > Metazoa > Chordata > Mammalia > Macroscelidea > Macroscelididae > Elephantulus > Elephantulus edwardii. The sequence continues at coordinate 1,922,034 of NW_006399878.1, read as the reverse complement.
AGATTTGTTGTAAGTAGGGTCACTATGAGTTGTACTCAACAACTTCTAACATCAAAAATGACGATGGCATATTGCATATTGTGCTCCTAATGAAAAGGCCATGTGTCTCTTGCGGTCCAAATCCTCTAGCCACCCCTTAGGGAAAAAGTGGACAATCTCCTCCTGTTTAGATTTACAGTCTGAGAAACCTGCGTCAAAATTGATTAGACTGTTGGATATATACAATTTAGCTTTTTCACCTCAAGGCAAAATTTGACATGCTACTGAAATTAACTTGACATTTCTAATGAAGTATGATGTTTGCTTCATTCATTTAAGTTGAAAATGACCCTGAAAAACCAAATTGTATTCTAACAGGATTCTAGATATTTTAAAATGAAGATAACTGCATTAAGGTCTGAGAAGAGCACTAAAGTGCTTTTTTTTGTTGTGTTAACTAATTTGTATTGCTTTTTTCATTTTGTGAGATAGGAATAAAAAAGATTTCTTAGAGAAAGGGACAGTTGCTGTCAAGTTGATTCCAATTCATAGTGACCCCAAAAGACTTTTCCATGGGGCTTCCAACGCTATAGGTCTTTGTAGAAATGGACTGCTATACAGTTCTGTCATTGTGGGGTTGGTAGGTTTAACTTGCCAGTGCACTGTGCAACAAGGGCTGCTGCTTTGTCAGAAAACTCACCTCCATCAAGCCACTTTCACCTGAATACTTGCTACCCTCTGTTGGGTTTCCCAAGCTGTAAATCCTAACGGAAGGAGACTACCCTTCTTTTTCTCCACAGAACTGCTAGTGGATTTGAACCACCAGAGATGCACAAATGTTTGATTAGCATCTCAAATGGAAATAAGACTGGAATAGCAGCAATAACATTAGTATCAAGAAGCACGTAGAGATGAAGAAAATTGTGGAAGGAAGGAGCGCATATTTTAATGGAAGAATAGCTGGATAGCTACTGTCTCTTGTCCCACATCAGAATGACACTAAAACAAAAGGTTGATAGTACAACTCAAGTGGTGGGACACTCTTGTTGAGGACCTAATGCTTTGCCATACTGAAATTGTTTTCTATTTTGCACTTGTACATCTTAACCAAGACAGAAGGCCACAAACTTCTTCAGAGTTGAGAGTAAAGTGCAGGCTCTCCTTAATAATCCGCCTCAAAGGAGATAAAAGTAGTCACCATAAAAAACTAGGAATTGACACTCTTACCAGTATTAAAAATCACGTGTTATTGCTGCTGTGCTGTTATCGTCCTAGCTAGTGTTGCTCTGAAATATCCCTTTTCTCCCCCTTGTGTAATGTTGAATCAGATCCAACTGGCATAGTAGGAGATTGCCCCTCCTTCTCCAGTGAAGCATCTGGTGGATTTGAACCACACACCTTTGGGATTGAAGTGCAGCTTCTTGCCACGAGAGCTCCCTGCTCTGAAGTATTCTTAACTTCTACAGTTTTGCTGTTCTAGAGCATTATTACTAGAATGTCTAAAAGAAAGGCAACTCAAGCACATATTAATGTCTTTAGAAATCTCTTTGATATTTTTTATTTGGAACTAACGTAACACATTAAGTTTTCTCTTTTCTGGGAGGGCAGTTTTTTCTGAGCAGACTCCCAGTGATGGTGTTTTTTTCTAAGTTCTACACTGGCTATGAAAAGAGAGTCTTGTTTTTGCTAGCAGTATTGGGCCTCCTTGGTATCTAAAGCTATTTTGTGTCTTGTTTGACTCCTGTGTCTTTGAGGGCCTCTCTTTTGTCTTAGGAAACCAGTGGCTGGGGTTTCTTCTTTGGCTTTGTGTGCCAGAGGAGGGAATCAGCTCCATGGGGGGATATCTAAAGGGTGAGGAGCCCCTTAGCCTCTGACTTTCCCCTGTCTTCTGCTGCCTCCTGCATGACAATCCCTGGTAGGAAGAAGAAGAGGACCCTTTTAAACGATTCTAGCACAAAAGAGGCGGTGACACTAGGGCATCATAGCCAATGTCAGATGTATCTTGGTTGGAAGCAGGAAGTATCAGAGGAATGTCTGTCGCTGTTTAATTGACCAGGCAAAGGCATATGACTCTGTGCATCACAAGAAATTGTGGCTATCATTGAAAAGAATGGGAATCCCAGAACTCCTGATAGTGCTTATGCTACACCTATACTTGGACAAGGAAATAGTCATCAGAACAGAACAAGGACACTGTATGGTTCAAAATCAGGAAAGGAGTGTGTCAGGGATGCATCCTGTATCCATACCTTTTCAATCTACATGCAGAACAGATCATTCAGAAAGCTGGACTTTATGAGAAGGAATATGGGGGAGGAGTCATCAAACACCTGCATTATGCAAATACCACAGACTTGCTTGCCGATATAAAGAAGGATCGGATGTGTTTGCTGCAGAAGGTCAAGGACTGAGGTCTTCAATGTGGATTGAAGATCATCATCAAGAAAACAGAGATTCTCACCATTGGGCCAGTTGGCAGCACCACAATAAATGGAGAAGAGATTAAGATTATTAACAATTACAGCTTGCTCAGTTCCACAATCAACACTGTTGGCACCAGCAACAAAAACCAGAAGACAAATTACATTGGAAAATCTGCTGTTAGGAACATTTCTAGAGAGTGAAAGAGCAATAGTATCAGTCTAGACACTAAGGTGTGACTGATTCAGGCCTTTGTCTTTGCAGTTACTTGCTGTGTATCAGGACAACAGAAAAATCAGTGCTTCTGGTGCTGGAAAAGAGTATTGAACGTGCCATGGACTGTCAAGAGAACAGATTTTTCTTAGGGAGAATGATAACAAGTTGCTCCTTGGAGGCAAGGATTTTAAAGCTCTGATTCTCATACTTTGTACGTTGCCAGGAAGTGACCTGTCCTTTGAAAAGGACCCCAGGAGAGATGGATTGACAGAATAACTCAAATAATGGAGGTGGGGCCTTATTTTTTTGCTGTTTCCTTCAAAGCAGCATGAACTTCTTCCTTCATCACCATAGGCTCCTGCTCATATGTTGTTTTGTTAAATTCTTCTGTGTCTGCCAATTCCTTTGGATACAGTGCTTCCTGGATCATTTGATATTCTGCCTAAAGAATCCTTGATTATAGCAACTCAAGGTTTGAATTTGTTCTTCAGTTCCTTAAGCTTAAGAAATGCTGAGTGAGTTCGGCCCTTTTGATTTTCTGACTCCAGCTCCTTGCACATTTCATTGTAATATTTTACCTTGTCATCCCATGCTGCCTTTTTGAATCTTCTGTTCAGCTCTTTAGTATCTTGAATTCTTCCTTGTGTTTTGGTTTCTCTGCGCTCTAGTGCTATATTCAGAGTTTCTTCTAACATCCATTTTGGTCTTTTCTTCCTCCTCTGTCTTTGTAATGAAGGTTTGCACTCTTCTTGGATGATACCCTTGATATCCTCCCACAATTCATTTGGTCTCCAGTCATTTGTGTTCAAGGCCTCAAACCTGTTTCTGAGATGATTCTGAAATTCAGGTGGGATAGACTCAAAGTTACATTTTGGTTCCCATGGATTCAGTTTAATTTCCCTCAGCTTCAGCTTAAACTTGCATGTGAGTAGTTGGTGGACTATTCCACAATCAGCTCCTGGCCTAGTTTTCACAGCTGATACTGAGCTTCTCCAGTGGTTCTTTCCGCAAATGTAATCAGTCTGATTCCTATGCATACCATCAGGTGAGATCCATGTGTATAACCTGAGGTGATGTCTCCTAAAAAATGTGTTTGCAATGAATAAGTTATTGATTGTGCAAAACTCAATTATTCTATCTCCAGCTCCATTTCTGTCACCGAGTTCATGTTTTCCAACTACTGAATCTTCTTCTCTGTTCCCAACTTTTGCATTCCAGTCACCCATTATTATCAATGCATCTTGATTGCGTGTTCGATTGATTGATCTCCGGCTGTAAAAGTTGGTAGAAATCTTCTTTTCCTCTTCTTTGGCTCTGGTTGTTGGTGCATATATCTGAATGATAGTGGTATTCACTGGACTTCCATGTATGCATATGGATATTTTTCTGAAGTTCAAGCTGCTTTCAAGGAAATAACAAAAAATAAAGTCCCAGGAACAAATGGTATACCAATTGGCATATTTCAGCTAACAGATGCCGCCCTGGATGTGCTCACCAAGTTGTGTCAAGAAATCTGGAGAACAACCACTTGGCCAACTGACTGGAAAAGATCGATATTTGTTCCCATTCTAAAGAAAGGTGACCCAACAGATTGTGGAAACTATAGAACAATATCATTGATTTCCCATGCAAGCAAGATTCTGCTGATGATTATCCAAAAACGACTGGAACAGCACATCAGCAGAGAACTGCCAGAAGTCCAGGCTGGTTTCAGAAGGGGTCATGGTACTAGAGATATTGTAGCTGATGTTAGATGGATCTTGGCTGAAAGCAGAGAGTACCAGAGGAATGTCTATCTGTGCTTCATTGATTTTACAAAGGCGTTTGACATTTTACAAAGGCGTATGGATCATAACAAACTGTGGCTGACTCTGAGAAGAATGGGAATCCCAGAACACTTGATCATGCTAATGTGAAGCCTGTATTTGGACCAAGAGGCAGTCATCAGAACAGAGCAAGAAAACACTGCATGGTTCAAAATTGGGAAGGGCATACGCCAGGAATGTGTCCTGCCTCCATACCTTTTCAACCTGTATGCAGAACAGATCATCCGGGAGGCTGGGCCCTATGAGGAGAAGTGCAGCATCAGGATTGGTGAAAGATCTATCAACAATCTGCATTATGTAGATGACACAACCCTGCTTGCTGAAACTGAGGAGGACCTGAAGCGCTCCCTACAGAGGGTCAAAGACTTCAGCCTTCAATATGGATTGAGGCTCAATGTAAAGAAGACAAAGATTCTCACCACTGGACCAATTGGCAGCATCAGGATGGATGGTGAAGAGATTGAGATTGTTTACAGCTTTAGTCCGCTTGGCTCCA
>NW_006399878.1:1898632-1915068 GCF_000299155.1 Elephantulus edwardii | reverse complement strand
GAGTTTAGGGCTGTTGTACATAGGGTCGCTGTGAGTCGCACGGCACATAACAACATTACGAATCAGATCATTTTGCATATTACTTTGACAATCATATCCTTGATTTGAGGACATTTTTTATTTAGTGACCTGTTCTATGTGTCAGTCATAGTAATTAAGATGGCTTCTCTCCCAGCCCACACAACTACCATGATTTTTATGCAGAATGGGTGAAAGTAGAAAGACTTCAGAAGCCTAACAAAAAAACTGAGAACCTAAATTTGATACAAAGAAGTCCTGACTTGTATTCTTGCCTTTGAAATATAGAGGAAGGTTGGATCAAGATACGATATTATTCTAACAATAAATTGATATTATTGCTGTCAAGTCAATTACGACTCCTAGCAATCCTACGTACAATACATCTGAAACCTATGCCATCTATCTCTGATACACCTAAACCATTTCTATAGCCACTGTGCCAGTCTGTCTCATCAAAGGCCTTCCTCAAAGATTACAAGGTAAAGGGAACTCTGTTAGATACCAAGTGGGATTATGGAAGATGTCTGTTTAAATAGGTGTATATGTACTTCTTCCATCTCAAGTTCCATCCAGTTACCTCCTGATTCTGAACAGAGCAACTACTTTAATCTGGAGTTTATAGGTAGTTAGGGTACATGGTTCTGCCGCATCTTTTCACAGAGTGTCAAGAGAAAAGATCGGAATTCCATTATTTTTGAAGGTTGGTTAGAAGAAATCTTTGTGACCCTATTTTGCATTCTTTCTTCCTCCCTAAGAGTAACACTTTCTCCAGCAAAGAAGTAGTAAAGGAAGTCTTTTCTCACAGTGTTGATTAAAAATTGACAATTTTTTACCAGATCATTCCTTGACCATAGGAATGTGAATCTTTTGGTACTTAGAGAATGAGCTAGCACCTGGGTCCAGCTGTATGGATAAATAGTTCACGTAGTAGGGACTCGGCACTAAATCATCGACACAGAACCAGATAAGTAGAATGGTGAATCCCGGTAAAACATTATGATTGAAGAAATGACACAATCTTAACAAAATAATGACATAAAACAGATTTAGTTAGAACACTTAAAAATAATTTAGACCTAGAATAAATGACTTTCACAGTTAAGGTTAATTAAATCCCTAATTGTTTTTGCTAGGGGCCATTAAGTTGACTGTGACGCATAGTGATCCTAAGAACAACAGATAAGAACCTTGCCCTATTTTACTCCATCTTCACTATCTCTTTCACTGTCAAGTTTTTTTCAGTCTATTTTGTTGAGGCTCTTTCTCACTGACCCTCCAGCATAATGTCACTATGTGAGATGAAATTTCATTATGCTTGTCTCTAAGGAGTACCCTATTTGCACTCCCTCCCAAAATAACCTTGTTTGTTCTTTTGGTAGTCTGTGAAATATGAATGTGTTGGTTCATTTTCTGTCATCCTTTATTCATTGTTCAACTTTCAGATACCTAGGAAATGATAGAAAATCCGTGGCTTGGCTTAGGCACAACTTGCTCTTTGATGTGACATCCTTACTCATTAGCACTTTGGAGAGGTACTTGACAGCAAATTTTCCTCAATGCAACATGCCATCACTTGATCTCTTCACTGCTGTTATGATAAATATGGCTCCATGTAAAATGATATGCTTGACAACTTGAATCTTTTTTTTTCTCTATAATGATATTTCCTATTGATCCCAGTGTTAAGTATCTTGTTTTCTTGATGTTGAGATGTAACCCATACTGAAAGTCCTTTATCGTCTTCAGTTAATCTTTCATGCAGCATAAAACCATAATGCACACTTTTCCTGATCTTAAATGGTGCAGTGTCTTCATTGTTTTGTTTTAACAGCTGCTTCTATAGTTTAAGTTTATAGATTTTGCATAAGAACAATTAAGTGTTCTGAAATTCCCATTGCTCTCAGTATTAGTCATAATTTGTTATGGTTTACTATGTGAAATGTCTTGTCATAATCAGTAAAGCACAGACATCTTTCTGGCAATTACTTTGTTATATTCTGGTGATTTTTGTGCTGGTCTGATGCTGGAAGATATGCCACTCGTATTTCAAATATCACCAAGGTCACCCGTGGTGGACAATTTTCAAATGGGGACGGGGGTTAGACTAAGTCATACTAAGAAGCATGATTGGCTGTCCACTTGTGAAATAACAGACCTTCAAAAAACCTTTGAAGGCACTTAAAATGCAATTGGGATAAAGCTGACTCCTCAAAGCGTAGAGTCTACTATACTATCATGCTGGATGGAGTAAAATTTTCAACTAATGAAGGACTTTTCATTTGCTAATATAAGGAGGAGAAACAGTTGCAGGCATCCATTTATAACTGGAATGTGGGATATACAAAATAATAATAAAATTGGGAGTTGTCAAAAGTGAATAGAAATGCATAAAAATCAACGTCTTTGGTACAGTGAGTTCAGTTGGACTGGCATTGACCATTTTGAATGAAACACTAGCTGGGAATGACAAATTCAAGAATGATTTTCCATTCATTATCAATAAGAACTCTTCAGTATCTGCACTGAAGTACAATGCTGTGAGTGATAGGATACTTACCCAGACATATTTACATACATAAACAAGGAAGATCTGTTCATACAACTATTGTTCAAATATACATATCAACCACAATAGCCAAATCTGAAGAGATTGAGGATTTCTATCAATATTTGCAATTTGAAATTGATCAGACATACAATCAAGATGCATTCGTAATAGTTGGTGACTGGAATGCATAATTAGAAACAAAGAAGATGAATTGGTAATTGAAAATAAGACCTTACCAACAAAAATGAGATTGTAGATTTAATGATTCAGTTTTGTCCTATCAGTGATATATTAATTGCAAATACTTTGAAAAAGAACCAACACCCATAAACCACAACTATACACATGAACTTTATCAAATAGACTACATAAGAATTATATTTCATACCTCTGTGGAAAAAGATACCAGAGAAGGTCAATATCAACAGTCAAAACCAGGGCAAGGAGACTATGGAACAAACCATAAACTGTTCTTACACAAATCAAATTGTAGTTGGACAAAATGAAAGCAAGTCTGTGAGAATCATAATATGACTTTGAATGTATCACAAATGAGTTTGAAAACCATCTCTATGTACTTGATACATTGAACACTAATAACCAAAACTTGGTATTGTGGGACAATACCAAGGACATCACAAATGAAAAAAAAAGTCATTACAAAGACAAGAAAATACTAAAATGGATGTAATAGAGACTGGAATTTGCTTTGGAATGAAAAGAAGCCAAAAAAAGGAATGGTGAAGTAAGAGAGCTCAATAGATTTCAAAGAGCCTTTCTGGAGGACAGAAGCAAAGTGTTCTAAATAAGTGTGCAAAGTACAACAGTAAAAAAAAAAACCAAGTAGGAAGAACATGCTCAGCTTTTCTCAAGCCAAAGTACTGAAGATCAAATTTAAGCTCAAGTTGCCATAAAGAAGGACTTTGTAAACAAAATCTTGAGCATCAAACGAAGGTGAAAGGAATACACAGAGTTATTGTACCAAAAAATAATGACTTGTCACTCACCTACTTCAGCAAGTATCAGCATACTATCAAAAACCAGTCAGTGGTAAAGAAGGATAGAGTTCAAGTAGCATTGACAGCAATAGTAAAGGAGGACGGAGTTCAAGTAGCACTGAAAACATTGACAAAAAAAACCCCAAAAACAACACTCTAGAAATTGATGAAATATCATGTGAGGTGTTTTATGAAGCAGATGTACCCACCGTTAATTGGAAGAGGGCTGCCATCTAACTGCAAGACATCCATATTTGTTCCTATTCCCAAGGATGATCCAACAGTATGTAAATTACATGCAACACCATTAATTGTCATATGCAACTAAAGTTTTGAAGATTATGGAAAATAACAGTATATCAAGAGGTAACTGCCAGAAATTCAAGCTGGATTTAGTAGAGCCTGTGAAACAGGATAAAACATGGCTAATGTTGGGTGGATTTGGGCTGAAAACAAAGAAACCTTAATTTTAGTGGTTTAAAGGGTAAAGAATATATTGTTTCACAGAGCAAAATATACCAAGAGATAACATCAGGAGGAATAAAGTTAGAGGATTTAAGACAAATCGTAGGGATCTGATGCACTAGGTTCCATAGGAAGAAAATAAAAAATAGGTGGAGAACCAATAACAAAGGGTCATCTTTTTTGTTGAAGATTTGACTAGCTTCAAACAGCTGACGTGTAGTAGGGGTAGGGGAAGCATTATGTTTATTTGGTAAAACTATAAAGGAAATGCCAAATAAAAGGTAAAACTCCAAAACTTTAAGAATGAAAAAAAACCAAAACCCATATAACACCCCAAACCCAACAAGAAGTTGCATACAGATAAAAAGAATCAAGTAGATAATCTTACTCAGAACTCAGGAACAGAAAATGGGCTAGCATCTATACAGTGCTAAAAGATGACTGCAACTCAACAACCCCCCACCAGTTAAGATATTCTTTACTTCTCAGTGAACAAAAGATAATTTGTGTGCACTGTCTGCATAAAGTACCTGAGTAGAAGTACAGAAATAATGATCAGAATAAGAGACCTTTTATAAAGGGAATAACAAAAAAAGCAGTAGCTTAATAATAAAGGCAGATCACTCTCACTTATTAATATAAGCTCAAAATAAAATAGCCAGCTCTACTGGTGTGTTTAAAGAATAATGTATCAGGATTTATTAAACTTGTCAGCATAATTTATTACAGCAATAAGTATGTTACAAAAGCTTTGTAATTGGAGTAGTACATTAAATAATATTTTAAATCATTCCTAAAGAAAATTTCAAGTTCAGTAGGCACGCAAAAAGGCAATTTTTTAAGTATTTTTTAAAATACTAGCAAAAAATATTAGCTAAAGAAATTAGATGACACTTGACAATAAGTCAGAATTGACTCAACAGCAGTTTTCTTTGGGTTCTTTTTAAAGTGCTAAAAAAAAACCCCACTTAAGAGGCTTAATATCAAAAGTAAGAAAATAGGTCCCCTCTATCATAATCATCATTTTACCTTGTTCAGGAATCATTATGAGAAGCAGAATGATTACTTGAAATATAAGGAAAGAAATTTCTGTATATCTTCAAAGGATATATTTGTGTAAAAAAAATCCAGTAAAACAAAGATTCTCACCACTGGACCAAATGGCAGCACCATGATAGATGGAGACGAGATTGAGATTGTCAACACTTAAAGCTTGCTCAGGTACACAATCAAATTTTTGGAACCAACCAAGAAATCAAAAGACAAATTGGGTTAGGAAAGTCTGCTGTTGAGGACCTACCTCTCCAGAGTGCTAAAGAGCAAAGATGTCAGTGTAGAGACTAAGGTGTGCCTGGTCCAGGTAACAATCTTTGCCGTTACTTGCTATGCATCAGATAGTTGAGCAGTGAATAGGATGACAGAAGAATTGATGCCTTTTAGTGGGTGGTACTAGGGGAAAGTATTGAACATATCATGGACTGCCAAGCGAAAAAACAAATCTGTCCTGGAGAGGGTGAAACCAAGGTGCTCTCTAGAGGCAAAGGTTTTGAAGCTCCATTGCACTTATGTTGGCATGTTGTCAGGAGAGTCCAGTCCTTGTAGAAAGTCATCATGTTTGGGAAGGTAGAGGAAGACCCCAGATGAGATGCATTAACACAGTGACTAGAGTATGACTGTCTCAGATAGGGTCACTCTGAGTCACAAGCAACTTGATGGCACATAACAAGTTAAATGGCTGCTTATTTAAAAAATGCAAATATCTTTCTCTATTACAACAAAAAATAAGGAGCTCTGGTAACCTAGTGGTATGAAACTACACTGCAATCCTGAAGGCATACAGTTCAAGGCCACCAGAGGCTCCATCAGAGAGGATGAGCTGTCTCCTCCCATATGATTAATTGCCTCTGAAAACCTGCCAGAGGGTCAGCTATGGATCAGTTCCAACTCTGGTACACTACAATAACAATAACATAACAAAAAAGAAGAAATGAAAATGGGTGGAAATAGTCTCTTATTTTAAGAGCAAAATAGAGACTTAGAAATCTTAGTAGAATATATGTGTAACGTGGGAATAGATAAGATTCTTTAAACCAAGACCTGTAACATAAAACCTATAAAAAGGAAGATATATTTTACTAATTAATTTCTATTGCTCTTGCTCATATTTTGGATAATTTATTTCCTAATTTGAAAAAATGGTTTTCAGTCTGATTGAGAATTTGAGTTGTTTAAATACTACCATACAGTTTCAATTGGACATATTCATTTAAAGAGGCTCAGAAGACAAGTATATTAGAATTTATAAACTTGACTCTGGTCGTTCCAAAATGTAGTGCCAAAGAGAACTCTAAGTTATGTTATTTACTGTTTTGTATTATATAAAGGATTGATAGCTAAACTCATATTAACTAGAATGACTGCTACTGTTTCACTCTGGAAATAAATTTCCCTTTCAACTTAAGTTACTTGGAACTGGTAACACTGATAATGCTGTGACTTTTTTCTTTTAAACTCAAGGATATGAAAGTGCCAGTATGTCAAGCACATGTGAACCTTGCAAAAGTAGGAATAGACATTCAGCCCAGACTGAAGAACCTGTTCAAGCAAAAATATTCAGCAGAAAGAATCATGAGCAGCTGGAAAAAATAATAAAATATAGTAGGTCAACAGAAATATCTTCAGGTATGTGGGGCTTTTTATTTAACTTGCGTGTTTTATCTTAACATTTCAAATAAGTCTCTTGAATTCTGTATCTTGTATTCTGTGCAGAGCTTTGTAGTAGATATTACAGTACATAGTCCTTGCTGTCCAGAAATCTAAGCTAGAAATACTTGTATTTAGGTGCCATGACAGCCAATTTTGACACTTTATAAAATGTATTATTAATACGTTGCCACACACTTTTTAAATTGATGACCGTGCTTAGAAACACATTTGCCGTCATTTGAGGCAACGTGTTAACAAAAGAATTAGTGACATTATTGTGGACTTCTCATTTATAATTTTGAAGCTCTTAATTGAGTAAGAATTGATATAAAATCCTAATCCTTTGCTTAAAACTTTTCCTTTTATTATGACTACAGAGTGGAATTTGAATGCACTAATGTAGGCTGTCTGACTCTCTCAGAGAGTAACTCAGAGATGAATCTTTCCAAACTCATCTCTCACTTGAACTTTATTCTTCCCTTAGTGTTGAACTAAAATTTATCAATAGCTATCATACTGTTTTTCACTTCCACAATTCTTTTCTGCCTTACGTCCCTTTTGCCTTTCATAAAGTTTGTTCTCTGATAGACTCTTAAATAAAATCTTACTTCTGGAAATCTGAGATTACAGCCTAAATTAAGTTGAGGTAAAATCCCTTTTTTCCTTTTTGTATCCATTTTAACATGTATAAACATATTTTGCTGCCCATATCCCACCCATAATACAGTATTTATCTGTTTAAGTATATCACTCCTTTGAGTAGTTTGCAGCCAAGAACTACTACCTTTTCATATTTGTGTCTTAAATATTACTTAATAATAATAATACATACTGGGGTTTTCAGTTGATGTAATATATAAGGTAAATAATACCTCATATAAAACATGCTAAAGTCTAGAGTTAATTGAAAAATATAGAACCATGTGTACTTGGCAGTATTTTAATTTAAATAAGTACTTGTAATTTTTTGGTTTATTATATAATAAGTGCAATCTCAAGGGGAGAGATAGTAGATAGAAATCTAGACAGTACTCAGTTTTTGTTTAGATTGTTCATGAAAATTATAGTAACTACTTTTTGTATCAAATTTTCCTGTTAACAGATGACCAGCCCTTCTCCTGACCTTCAGAATCCTGTGAATTGGTTTTGTTTTCACTTTAGGGAAATGAGGAAATGTGATCTTGTTGATTTTTTTTTTTTCCCCCGGTATTAAAATAGACCAGTAATGCAAACTGGTATATCTTCTCTGGACAGTGTTAGATCGTGTCCTGTAACTCATTAATTATACTTTTCAGAATCTATCTAAACACAAGAAAAAGCTTCCATTATGGTGCTCTTTGAACACTGTGATACTATGTTTAAATGAAAATTGAAAAGAAATCAAATTGCAATTCCTTTCACTATCCTCTTTAAATAATTTTATATTTTCTAAAACTTTTATCATGCGTATGTTTGGTAATCAGAAAGAAAATAGATTTATTTGTATTTTGTAGCATCTTCTTCAAGATCATGCAACTAGGTAGTGGCCCAGATAAATTTTAAATTCTGGTTTTACTCTTAAATCTAGGATCCTTTTGGAAAAATTCTTTGGTTACCCAAACTTTAGGACTTTACCAAAAATTTTAACTTTTTTTATCATTTCATTGCCTTTATCAAATTGTGTTCTCCCCATAGTATAAACTGTTGAGTGAGAGTTACCTAAATAGTTGGTAATTAACTATAGTACTTCAGACATTATTGTCACTTAGAAAAATACAGTAACTTTGGTAAATTAAGAAAAAAAATTGTGTGACTAGTATATGTATCTACTTTTATGTATATTTACATTGTCACGTGCTGAAGATTTCTTTATAATTGTAATTATTCCTTTACAACTTTTATAACGTGGTAATTTTTATTCATAGTTAACTGAAGTATAATATGTATGACTGCCAGTATGGAATTACACAGTTATCTTCTTGAATTGGGAGTTATGGAAAATTCTAAGTTTGACTAATAGAAGTGTATTATTATAGTCATCTGTCACATTAATAAAAGTTTATAAACCTATGGAGATTTTCCCATCTGATAAAGGGTTTTTTTAGCGAGCTGAACCTGCTTGTAATAACGTTTCCATTCAGGTAAACAGTTTAAAAGAAATTTGCTTATTTCTTTTTTTTTGTTTTTTCATTCACTGATTCATATTATAGACCCTGTCTTTACTGCTCATACACATTTTATGTTCATCCTTATGTCTGCCCTTTCCTACAGCACATGCTAGGAGAATACTACAGCAGTCTAACAGAAATGCATGCAATGAAGCGCCAGGTAACAATCTTAGTTTTGGTGTCCACATATTGTTAATTTTTCCATAGGTCCTAAAGTCCTTTTTCCCCTCTCTAATTAATTATTAATCTAATGATTATTTTTTTAAGATTTAGTTTAGCTTATATGTGTTGTTTCATCACTACTATAAAGAAAATTCACACTCATAAAAATTATTTATATAACTTGACAAAATTGGCTGCTTTTCTTGCTTTCATTTTCTGTTAGTTTGTATAACATAGCCAGAATATGCATATGAATAATAAAATCCTCTTTGTTATTTAGAATTTGATTTCAAGTTAGTTGATATTTTCTAAATGCCTAAAAGCATAAACATTTTAAGGAACAAAATATATAGTTCTTTTTATTCCTGACTCTGATTTACATGATATTACATATTATTTGTTTTATAGTTTTCTTATTTTTCATTAGTGATAACATCTAGTTTGTTTGTTTTTTATTATTTTACTTTATTACTTTGTGTGTACCATCAAATCGGATCTGACTGGTACAGGAGGAGATTGTCCCTCCTTCTCCAGCAGATCATCTGGTGGATTTGAACCGTGTACCTCTGGGATTGCAGTGCAGCTTCCTGCCACTAGGCCACCAGAGCTCCCCAATATCTAGTTTTTAAAAATAAATAAATATGACATACAAAGACTGACAGGATATTGTGGAGAATTACAAAGACCCCTAAATGATGACTTTTTAAAATTGTTTTTAGGGTTGCCATGTGTCGTAATTGACTTGAAGCTGCTAAAAACAATAATTGAAACTTGTTGATGGAGAGCATTCCTTTCACATTTTCTTTTGAAATCATTTGAATGATTTAGAATGAAGACTGTCCTTTAGTTCCTTTTATAGCTATATGTGAATAAAAATAAAAAACCTGCTGTGAACCTTTAGAGGAATCAAAGAGACAAAGAATTAAAACTGACAAACTGAATGTATCAGTAGTACTTCCAAAAGAAAAGAACTATGAAACTGGAGAGAATTAAACCCAGATAAGAGTCAGAGCAGCTTCATGCACATCAGGGATTTATCTAACCTAAATGAATTAAATTCAATATAAGAAGAAATGGATACTTCCTGACTGCTGTGGAGAGGGAGAAAGCATATGTTTGGTATAATTCCTTATGTATGGATAATTTAATCTTCATAGCTACGTAATTTGGAATGATAATCATATTACAGTGATTTTAAAACTGTCATTAAAATATGCTCTCTTTGATGTATGTTTGGAGCTTTGAAAACTGTTAAGAATTTAATATCTATTGCTTCACTGTTTACCCTCTTAACTGTCTGAAGCAAGAGACAAGTTGTGCTTTTCTTTTTCCTAATACTATTTTATACTTGAGAGAATTAAGAACTGCCTCTGATAACCCAGTGGAGGGTCATCTGTGAGTCCGTTCAGACTCAACAACACACAAGATGATGTTATTACTTAGCTAATGTTGGCAGAAGGAACCCTTCCTGGAGGAAAAACATCATAATGGGTAAGATAGAAGGTCAGAGAAACAGAGGAAGACCCTCAACAAAATGGTTTGGCACATTGCCTGGAACAGGCAATCCTATCAGAGATCATGAGGATGGCTTAGGATAAGAAGGGTTCAGGTTTATCATTCATAGGGTTGCCATGTGTTGTAATTGACTTGAAGCTGCTAAAAACAATTGAAACTTGTTGATGGAGAGCATTCCTTTCATACTTTCTTTTCCTACTCACAAAAAGAATTAAAATGCATTTTCACATTTACTTAATAGCACAATGTGGTAAAATACACATTTTCTTTATTGGAATCTGGTCATTGATTACTATGAGATCTTAATTTTTATGTGCCTCCACCATTGTTCTATAAAATTACAGCATTCAGTAGCTCAAAGAGCCATTTGGTATTGGTTGGTTGGTTGGTTTGGTTTATTTCCCCCCTATAGAAAACCCAAAAATGGAAACAATTTTGATTTGTACTCTTAAAATATATACCTTTAAGAATGATAAGTCTGTATAATTAACAAATACTTAAGGCATTGTAAAGAATTGTAGTTAGGTAAAAGAGTCATGGGTTCTATGAAACAGAAAAGTTAAATCGCTGCCTCTTCTGTAAAAAACTAGTTACTGTCAAATCAGTTGCAACTTAAGGTGACCTCCTATATGTCAGAGTAGAACTATATATACTGCATAGTGTTTTCAGTGGCAGATGTTTTGAAAATCGACTCCTAGACCTTTTGTTCTGAAACTCCACAGAATGATAAGACCACTACTGCCCCTTTGGCCAAGCATATTAACTGTCTGTATTGCCTAGTAACTCCAATCTAGCTTTTATACTATGTTTGTAAATATGACACTGTAGTGAAGTTGCCTTATTTTATTACAATTAAAAGTTCAGTTTTTTTCATTTGTATAACATTTACATGCTTTCATTATATATATAGGCAAAGAACTCTGATGGCATAAAGTGTTATGTTGTGCTGATAACTGATAGGTCAGAATTTCAAAGCTAGAAGCTGCTTGGAGAGAGAGAGATTTACAACCTCAGTATCACAACGTAGGGTCACTGTGAGTTGGAATCAACTCAGTGGTGATGAGTTTGGTTTGTTCTTGAATACCATAGAGTCAGAACTGACCTGTGGTAGCTGACCCCTGATAGGTTTTCAGAGGCAGTTGAGCACATGCGAGATTGCCCATCTTTTTCCTGCAGAGCAGCTGGTGAATTTAAACTGTGTGCCTTAAACTAGGCCACCAGAACACCCTATGGGTTTGATTTGATTTAGTTAGACCTAAATAGTAGCTCTGGTGGCCTAGTGGTAAGAAACTGCATTGCAATCCCAAAAGCATATGGTTCAAATCCAATAGCTGCTCCTGGAAGAAGGATGGCCAATTTCCGGTCATGTAATTAATTGTCTCTGAAACCCACTAGAGGGTTAACTATGGGTTAGTTCCAACTCAGTGGTATGCAACAACAAATAGTAGCTACCATGACAATATTCAGTTTGGTTTCAGCATTAACAAAATGAAACATTTTCCTTTTCTGTAAAAAGGATTAAACTTACAAAAAAAAAATTTGGCAGTCCCCGCCTATGTCATTAACTACCTCTGAAAACTCACAAGAGGGTCTATCAGCTATGCAGCTCTTTGGTATGCAACAACAACAAAGCTTATTTCAGCTAAGTGTTAAAGGATTGTCACTGATTATTCCTATGAGGTGTATGAACATTCCTAAATATTTTAAGTTGAGAAAAAATTATATTCTAAGAAGTGCTGTTTGGTAATGTTATATGTTGTGTATATAAATGTTTCCTTAAAAGACAGTATTTCTGATTCTTTTTGAAGAAAAAGAGAAAAGATTCTCTTCCTTTTAAAACCTTGAAATAGAATTGTGTTTAAGATTTTTAAGTAACTTAAATTTGAAAGTAACAGTACAATTTAATAATGAGATATTTAATCCATATTGATTTTCAAGTGTTTTATATCTTCCAGAAACTGGGAGTGATTTTTCCTTGTTTGAAGCTTTGCGAGATACTATTTATTCTGAAGTAGCAACATTAATTTCTCAAAATGAGTCTCGTCCACATTTTCTTATTGAACTCTTCCATGAGCTTCAGCTACTTAATACAGATTACTTGAGGCAAAGAGCTTTATATGCATTGCAGGTATCTAGTACTTAACACACTTTCCCCCACCTTTTAATTTAATTCCCTTAGTTCATTATTATATGTAGTTCGTTCTTAGACTACAGTACTTGTCCCATACATATTTTTATTTGATTTTTTTATATTTAACATTTCTATTGGTAAAGAGTTGCACTGCCAAGTCAAAGGCATTCAAATCTACCAGCTGCTCCATGGGACAAAGATGGACAGTCTTCTCCTGTGTGATTAGCTGCCTCTGAAAACCCTCTGGAGGGTCAGTTATGGGTCGGTTCTGACTCAGTCATACATAACAACAAGAAATAGCTTTCAGATAAAATATCTGAAAACTTTTTCAGTTTTTTTATCTTTATTGTTATTCTAGTAATTTTTCACAGTTAATCTAAAGGATGATAGATTTGTCCATCTACTTCTGCTATTAAATGTATAATAAAAATTGTACTGAAATTTATGTTTTATAAATAACCATTTTATTTCTTATTCAGGACATAGTATCCAGACATATTTCTGAGAACCATGAAAAAAAAGGAGAAAATGTGAAGTCAGTGAATTCTGGTACTTGGATAGCATCAAATTCAGAACTTACTCCCAGTGAAAGTCTTGCAACTACTGATGATGTAAGCTGATAAATGACTCAAATATAGAGATAATTTCACTGTGCACTAATAAAAAGTTAAATGTGGTCACACAGTGTGGCTGCATGTAATATATTTGAGTTTGGACTTTCATAATATCTCCAGTGTCATTTACATTTTTATTTTGAGAGAAGATATAAAATTCAGTTAAAAGATGGCAGTGACACCAATAAACCTCCCCCCCCCCCCGCCAAAAAATAAAGGTAAATAAGGTCTAAAATAACCATATTTATAGCCATAATGTCCAAGCTGGGGATAGACTCGTAACAGACAATTTAGTATTTCATGGGTTTATTCAAGACAATCGGTAACAAGAATGTTGTATATAATGTCAAGTAAGAACCAACACATAGCTGACCCTCCAGTGGGTTATCTTTCTCCTATGGAGCAGCTGACGTTCTTGAACCACATGCCTTGGGGTTGGCAGTGCAACTCCTTACCACTGAGTCACCAGAGCTCCCTAGAAACAAGATACCAATTGTTAAATATCCTTAACTAAATAAATACAAAATAGTTTCTGTTTTTTGAAATAATAAGAAACCAGATATAAAAAATTACTCTAGGGGAAAAAGAAGGAACTTATATTTTTCCTTGTTTTTTGCTAGTTCCTTCAGAGCAATTTGAACTTCCTTCTTCATCACCTCAGGCTCTTGCTTATATGTTACTTTATGAAATTCTTCTATGTCAGCCAATTCCTTCTGATACAGTGACTCTGTGTACTCCTTACATCTTCTTTTAATGCTTCCTGGATCATTTAACATTCTACCCAGAGTATCCTTGAGTATCACCATCCGTGGCTTAAATTTGGTTTTTCAACTCCTTCAGCTCAAGAAACACTGAGTGAGTTCGGCCCCACTAAGCTACCAGAGCTCCTCAAATAAAAATTAGTCTACGTAATTTACCCTTCTTGGATTAATCATTATACCTTTTTGAAAATTACATACTCATATTTATGGAAGGTAAAAAGTGGTCTAGCTTTATGCATAAAATACAGGTGATCATGAGGTTATATTAAAATGTGTCTGGAACTCTAAATTTTGTATGCTTCTTATTTATTATATGTTGCCAGTAGCAGTTTTTGAAAATTGACCTATGATTTAAGATGAAGTTAGCTTTATGAAGTTATACAATTAAATAAAATTTAAAAATATAGTACTGCCTGATAACTAATATAAATCATGCATTTAATACTACTATAATTTTTCTATATTTATTATTTTTTAAATTCATTTTTGCACATCTTTTCCCTCCCCAGTCCACTCCACAATGCACCCCTTGTTCTAGATTGCTATCATACATATAGTGCGTAATTTTATACTCCTTTCATACAGTTCTCCCTCTCATCTGTTCTAATGCAGTGTTCCTTATCTGTCTTTATACACTCTCTCCCTAACCCACCCATATCTGTCCTGTTTTATAACAGCAATGTTACATAGTATTTGTCCTTTTATGACAGATATTCATTCAGCATAATATCCTCCTGCCTCCCCTATGTTGTGTAATGTTTTATTTCCCTATTTTTCAGTGCTGGGTAGTATTCCATTGTGTGATTGTACCATAATCTTTCCATCCATTCATTTGTTAATGGGCCCTTGGGTTGCTTCCTTCTCTTTGCTATTGTGAATAACGCAGCAGTAAACGCTGATGTGATCACATCTGTTTGAGATGTGGCTCTGGTTTCTTTAGTGTATATTCTCAGTAATGGAATGGCTAGGTCAAGTGGTATTTCTGTTTCCAATTTTTTTAGAAAGTACGAGACCACCTTTTATAGTTGTACCATTTTACATTCCCACTAGCGGTGAGTAAGAGTTCCAATTTCTCCACAAGCTTGCCAGCATTTATTTCCTGCTCTGTTGAACTTTGCTTTTGTTGCTGAGGTGAGATGATAGCTCATAGTTGGTTTTTAATATTACTTTTAAATAAGTGAATCTCTTGCAAAATTTAAATTCAGCATTACTGTCAACAATTCCTGCTTTCTTGATGCCAGTTGATCAGCCACACCGCACCTTCCAATGTTAATTCACAAACCTAAAAATTGTTAGTCAGTAGAACTTTCTACAATAATGGAATTCTTCTGTATCTGCACTAATATTATAGCTAAAAGCTACCCATATATCTGTGGAGTATTTGAAATGGAGCAGATGCATTAATTACTACTGTATAGATGAATTAATTATGGTATTATTTTTTTCAATTAATTTACTGTATTTTACATTAACATTGACAATATTTCATTTAACCATTCATACGTATAAAGAGTGTAACCTTTTTTAGGGAGCTCTAGTGGCATAGTGAAGCTGTGCTATATTTCCAGAGACACCCAGTTTGTATCCACCAGGCGCTCTGCGGGAGAAGGAAGGGCAGTCGCCTCCCATATGAATAACTGCCTCTGAAAACCCACTGGAGGGTCAGCTTTGGGTCATTTCTGACTTAATGGCACACAACAACAACAACAACAATCTTTATATTGTAATGTCACTTATTTTACCATGTCTGTGTAGTTCTTTCTTCCATTCATCCCACTATCCTCTTCCATACTGCTTTCTGAGTTTTATCCTGGACAGGTGCTACTCTTATAATTAAACTTACATATGACCAGTAGTTACTGCATTGGACAAACCCACAATCTCATTTTCAGTACTTCTGTCTAGACCAAGGCTCTTTTGATCTATATCCATATGATTCTTTAAGTATTTGTTGTCTAGAATGCTTGAAGGAATAAATTATTACAGATTTACAGATGTTTCTAACAGGCAGGAACATTGCAGACTGAGTAAAAAAGTCTTCATAACTAGGAACCTGTAAGGAAGTGAAGACTAAAATGGGCATCTGGGAATTACAAGTCAAGGAGAGTGGAAGAATGGAACTTAGGAAAAGGAAGAAATGCTTTACAATTTTATTTAACCCTAAATATTTTGCACAGGGAAGAATTCAAGATACTGAAGAGTTGAATAGAAGATTTCAAAAGGCAGCACAGGATGACAAAGCAAAATATTACAGTGAAATGTGCAAGGAGTGGGAGTCAGAAAATCGAAAGGGCTGAACTCGCTCAGCATATCTTAAGCTCAAGGAACTGAAGAACAAATTCAAACCTCGAGTTGCTATAATCAAGGA
>NW_006399878.1:1875440-1897032 GCF_000299155.1 Elephantulus edwardii | reverse complement strand
CAACAACAAAATATTTTGCATCTTCTATTCCAAGTGCTTGAAAATGGTAAAAGTGTTAACTACCTTTAAGTCTTACTTGACCAAGCAGTGACAAGTAATCATGGGATAGCATTGACATTCAGTTTTTTCTATGTTATTCCATAAAACAGATTATGAGTGCTTGAGTTTCTTATAACCAGAGACAAAACTTTCTTAATTGAAGATAAAAATTTAATGATCAGTAGCAAGGTAAAACAAAATAATTACAGACTGAGTTTCAGTTGTGAACTGAGTTTCAGTGAAAATGTGAGACCGTTAATTCACATTATAAAAAGATTAATTTTATTTGACTCAAAGATTTATGAAAACTAAAACTTATAAAACAAAACATTGATGTTAATTTTTTTTAAATACTTTTTTTAAAATGTCAGTTGAGTGCACATTGAAAGCATATTGAGGTTTTCTTTAGGTTTTTTCCCTATCAGTTGTTACATTAATATCTCTTTTATTCTATAACATTAATTACAGTACTCAAAATGCCTCGTCATCTATTCATTCCACACTTCCCTACTTTCACAAGTCTTAGTAAATGTTCATTGTTTGTCAGTTAATTTTTTTTTTCTCCCCTCTCCTTCCTCTCTCTCTTTTTAAATAAGAAGCTGGAGTTAATAGCTGTGTCAAAGGCAAAAATTTCTTAGGACACTGGAAGCATTAGCAATTACAAAAAAATAAGAAATTAAAATTTATTTATGAATAGTTAGTAAACAGAAGAATAATCAAAAACACTTAGGTATCAAAGAAATTGTTATTGTATAACATCTAGTCGGAACCAACCCATAGTAGACCCTCCATTGGTTTTTAAGAGACAATAAATTGCATGGAAGGAGAATGTGCAGCATTCTCTCACATATCAGCTGGTGAATTTGAGCTGCATATCTTGGTGTTGGCAATGCAGTTTTTTACCAGTATGCCACCTATACTGCCTTCAAGGAAATAATGTTGTTAAGTGCCATCAAGTCATAGATGACTCATAGCAACCCTATGAACAAAAGACCTGAACACTTGTATAACTTTCATCATTTTTCTAAGTTCATTGAATTTCTGGAGACAAGCTATTTGGGAAGTATATGCCACTCCTGCATCCAGGCCTGTTTTAATCTGAGAGCTCCACCAAACACTGTCCACCATGGGTAACCCATTATCGCACTTGACACATCAGTGTCACAGTGTTTAGCATCACAGAAACCATAAATTACCTCTCTACAACAAATGGACAGATCAGTGTTATACCACTTAAGAAAAATGACCAAAACAATTGAAAGGAAATAATGTTGTTATCATGTGTCGTCAAGTTGTTGCAACTCATAGCGACCCTATAAAGGACCCGTAAATCCTACTCTATCCTGTACCAACCTCACTGTCTCCGACACACCTCCTCCCATTATTCCAGTCACTGAATTGATCCATCTCAAGGGTCTTCTCTCTTGCACTATCCTTCCATCCTCCCTAACATGATGTCCCTCTCCAAGGACTGGTCCCTCTGCAACATGCCCAAGGTAAGTCAGACAAAGCTTCAGAATCCTTGTCTCCAAAGACCAGCCCGGTTTCACCTCCTGGACGAACCTGTTTTGTTCTCCTAACGGTCCATGGTTTATTCAACACTTCTCCAGCAGCACAGCTCAAAGGCATAATTTCTCTTTCTGTCATTCCTAGTCACTGTCCAGCTCTCTGACGCATAGCACTCAGTTGCGAAGACTGTGGCCTGGATCAGGTGCACCTAAATAGCAGGCTAAAATACTCCATCAGTTGATAAGTGACCCTGCAGCAGGTTTTCAGAGGCTATAAGCCCCACAGAAGGAGGTTTCCCAACTACCTTTCCCAGAGCACCTGGTGGATTTGAGCTGCCTGCTTTTCAGTTAGAAGCTCAACTCCTATGCAGGAGACCCCCCAGAACTCCCCTGTCACATTTACTAGAGTGGCTAGAATTTAAAAAGCTGACAGTAAGAATTGGTGAAAATGAGCAGTTGTAACTTTTGTATTGCTGATGGAAAGGTAGAATTGTACAATCACTATGGAAAAGAGTTTGGCAGTATATAAACTGTGTTATACCCACACAGTGTCATATTAATTCAGTTATTATAAAAACACAGCATTCAGGATTAACTTCAGAAATATACTGAGTAAAATAAGGCAGTTAATTAAGAACATGTACTCTTATTATTTCATGTATTTGAAATTTCAGACCAGCAAAACTAAACTGTAGTAATATAAAACAAGTAAGTTGTTGGTTGTAGAAAACCATGAAGGTACTTTCTAGGCTGTTGACATGCTTCTATTTATCTTTAGGGAAAGTGATTACATCAGCATATATATTTGTCAAAACTCACTGAACTATGCTTAAATTGAGTGCATTATTGAATATAAGTTATAATTTAATACAGTTTTTTAACAATGTTATCTTGTTATTCCTTCTGATTTAAGACAAGCAAACAATATCATATAGTATTGTCATAGGCATCACTGAAGTTTAGAAATAGAAGTCCCCATTTAAAACACTGAATTAATTTTGTAATGTAATCAGTAATTGTTAGCTCTGTGTGTCTTCATTTACATAAAGAGAAGCAAATATTCAGTAAGGCTACATAATATTTTAATGTTCTTTGTCGCTGACTATTCAACTTTAAAAAGCTTTGAATGTATTATACTTGGGTTTGGATAAAAGCTTTATGACTTAGAAGTAACTATAGATACATGGGGCTAACATTTAGTGTCCACTTTAAATCTCTAAGATTTATAAAAGAAATTCTAGTGATTGTGGGGTTTATTTCTTGGTTTTTTTACAATAACTTAGGAAACCTTTGAGAAGAATTTTGAGAGAGAAACACATAAAATAAGTGTGCAAAATGATGCTGATAATGCTAGTGTCATGTCTGTATCTTCAAATTTTGAACCTTTTGCAACAGATGATCTAGGTAAGCAGAATTTTTATATAATAGAATATGACATTAATCTGGTCTTGTGTTTGAATTACGTTAGTAAAGAAAAGGATGATGTTGTGAAAAGAAAATTGACTTAAAAGCCTATTCAGTTGCTTAAATGAAAGAATTTGCTTTCAACTCTGACTTTGGACAAATTATATAACCTTCCTGACTCTTTTTGCATATATTAAATGAAAATCTTGTCTACCTTGGTCTGTTCTTAGGGGGGAAAAATGCATAAACCATTCAGCCTGTGTAATAGGAATTGAGAGAAATACTAATTTCCTTTTCTTCTATTAAGGGAAAGCTAGAATTCAAAGATATTGATAACCATATTTTCATAAAACAGAGTGCAAATCCCTTCTACATTTAACTGGTTGTGGAACCTTGGCCAGAACACATAAGTTCTCTGAAAATGAGTGTGTATCGTCTATTCTAGGAACCCTAGGTAAACAGTGGGTTTTTCACAGACCAACAGGTCAGCAACTCAGTGGAAGAAAGATGTGACAGTCTGCCTCTTTAAAAATTCACACACTTGAAAACTGGGGCTATTTTAAGTCAGAATCAAGTTGATGGTAGTGAGTTATCTCTCTTGTGTTATGGAAATGATTAATTTTAAAATCTTTTATATGAATTTTCCAGCTTCTACAGTTCTACAACTTAGTAAAGTTAGATTTCCTTCCTTATCGTCAGGCTTTATGTCATATATTTTGAAGAATGCATTAAAAAAATCTGAATTTGCATATTCTAGAAATATTTTTTGTTCTAAATGCAGGCAACACTGTGATTCACTTAGATCAAGCCTTAGCCAGAATGCGAGAATATGAACGTATGAAGACTGAAGCTGAAAGTAATCCAAATATAAGATGTACCTGCAGGATTATTGAGGATGGAGAAGATGCTGTTGACACTACTATAGTTAATAGTTTAGAAGAAGGTGTGTTCTTAGATGGTTTATCTTATCAACTAATTATATATTTGTTGTTGAGAATATACTGAATAGAATATAAACCAGTTCAACAATTTTAACTTGCACAATTGAGAGACATTGAATATTATGTATATTCTTTAACTTGTGGGGCCATTCTCTTTTCTGGGATACTTCCCATTGGGATACATTCACTGGGCTTAACAGTGGTTTCAACTTGTTTGCATTACTGTTATTGTTATGTACCATCAAGTTGGAACCCACTCTTAGCTCACCCTTTAGTGGATTTTCAGAGAGTCTGTGAATTCCATAGGAGGAGATTGTCCATCTTTATCCTTCAGATTAGCTGGAGGATTTGAACTGCATACTTTTGGGTTATCAATGTAACGCTTTACAACACTTGTTACTATCTCAAGTTGCATATGACTCATAATCACATACAACTTACACATTTGGGATAGTAAAACTAAGTGTACTATTCTCACAGAAAAATAGTTAGATACTAATGTTCTTTAAAGTTTTGCACAAATGCTTATGTGTAATGTCATACACTGTATGTTGCTAATGTATTGTTTTCATTTTAGAAACTCCTATTACTGAAAATCATAGTTCACATCAACCTGCAAGTGAAGTTTCTAACATCCCTTGTCCTAGAATTGATACTCAGCAGCTGGACCGACAAATTAAAGCAATTATGAAAGAAGTTATTCCTTTTTTGAAAGTAAGTGATAAAGTGATTTT
Organism: Elephantulus edwardii; assembly: GCF_000299155.1. Taxonomy (NCBI): domain Eukaryota; kingdom Metazoa; phylum Chordata; class Mammalia; order Macroscelidea; family Macroscelididae; genus Elephantulus; species Elephantulus edwardii. The sequence continues at coordinate 1,892,406 of NW_006399878.1, read as the reverse complement.
TTTTCTTTAATCTTGTTTTTAATTCCTGTAAAGGTATGATACAGTCCAGACTCTTTCTTGTTCCTGTTGTTTGTACATATATAATATATATGTATATGCATTTTCCGTTCACAAAACATGACTATTTTTTAGTGGTTTAATATATATGTATTAATTAGAAAATAATTATAGTATATCTATTTTATGCTGGTTTTGTGGACTCTGCAGTGAATTAGTTATCTTTTCTCCCATGGAATTTATTTATTAGGATAGGAACACAGATCTGAATCAAATAAATAAATGTAAGCATAGAAGTCAGTGTGTATCTGGTAGTTTTAGATGTCTTAGAGAATTACAGTACAGTGATATGATGGTGTCTGTTAAGTTGGATGATCAGAAAAATCTCCTGAGAAGGTAACATGTGAGGGTGTGCAGGATAAAGCAAGGTTCCGATCTCTTGAACCACTCATAGTCTCACCAGTCAAGAAATCAAAAGACATCTTGCGTTGGGAAATGTACTATGAAGGACCTCTTCAAAGTGCTAAAGCACAGTGTATCAGTTTAAAGATTAAGATGCACCTAATCCTAGTCATGGTGTTTTCAGTTTTTTCCTATGCTTCTAAAAGTTGGACAGTAATGAGAATGTCAGAAAAAAACAGTATTGATGCTTTTGAATTGTAATGTTGGAAAAGAGTACTGAGTATCTCGTGGACTGCCAAAAAAAATCTGTCTTGGAGGAAGTGCAGCCGAGGTGCTCCTTAAAGTCAAGAATAGTGAAGCTTTGCCTCACATCTTTGGGCATGTTGACAGGAGGGGCCAGTTCTTCCTCATGGTGGAAAAAAAGAACAAAAGACAAAAACACCATACTGGAAATGTGGAAGGCCAGAGAAAAAGGAAAAGACTTTCAGCAAGATAAAACAACACAAGGACTATAATAGCGGGTTTGAGCATATTGGAGATCATGAGAACGGCACGAGATAGGGCGAGGTTTGATCTTGGTCATAGGGTCTCCTTTAGTCATAGTTGACTTGATAGCATCTAACAATTTTAGCACTATTGGAGATTGTGAGGATGATGCAATATAGGACAACATTATGATATATTATCCATAGGGCTGCTATGAATTGTAGTTGATTAAAAGTACCTAACAACAACTCCTTGAGAACTTTAAAGAGGTTCTGCAACCATGGCACCATTGCAAAAGGAGCAGACACAGCATGGGGATGGCCAAGTCTTGACTTCTAACCACTTCATAAAGAGGAACTGTTCTCATCAGTAATACACACAGTAGCAAACAGATAGCTGCTCATTCAGACATGCCACCCTCCCCCAGGCTCCTGCACCTCTTTTTACCAATCATTTGAGTCCAGATTTCCATTTCAAGACTTGCAGACTTTACTCCCAGTTGTAGGATTTCCTAGGGCAAGAGGTTGGAGAGTAGAGGAGGCAAAGAATATCACCAGTACACAGGTTTAGTCCAAGCCACATTAACAGCACAATACAATTCCTCAATTAGTGACAGTCCAGATTCACTTCAACATCACAAATGCAAGAAACCTGGTTTCCTCAATCATCCGGCAAATCTTTATCTTAGAGCAGTTGTTATGTGTCATCAAGTCGCCTACGACTCATAGTGACCCTCTGTACAACAGCCCTAAACCCTTCTCTATCCTGTGGCAACCTTACTGTCTTTGACACACTTATCCTCATTACCACAGTCACTGAATCAATCCATCTCATCGAGGGTCTTCCTCTCTTGCACTGTCCCTCCACCATTGTCTCCATGTCCAAAGTATATCAGACAAAGCTTCAGAATCCTTGCCTCCTAGGAGCAGCCTGTTCTCACCCACTCTAGGGTGAACCTGTTTCTTCTCCTGGCAATCCATGGTATTTCAGTACTTTACTCTGACACCACAGCTCAAAGGCATCAATTTTCCTTCTGTCATCCCTAGTCATTGTCCAGCTCTCTGATTCATAGTAAGTAATTGTGAGGACCGTGGCCTGCATCAGGCACACCTTAGTCTCCAGACTGACATCATTGCTCTTAGTACTTTGGAGCAGTTCCAAGTCAGCTTTTCCACGTTCAGTAAACAAAACCTTGAACTGTGGCTACATCTCCAAGGTTACTCTGGTTATACCTTGCCACAGTCTCTTCACTCTCTTTCCACTACCATCATCACCCATATTCACAGTGTGGAAAGCCCTCTCTTATATTGGTCCCATAGCTGTTGACAGTTTCCACAGTTAAGGTAGCTGGAGACTCTGCCCCCAGTCAGGGGCTAACATGATGGCTAAAAAAAGCCAATTTTGAAGGATTCTAATACCCCAAATAAGCTGTTTAATTATGAATCCAAGTAAAATTAAATTCTTGACATTATTAGTCATTTTTTTTAAATTTTTTTTATTAGTCATTTTTTATTTATCATGATCTCCCCCCCCCCTTTTTTTAAGGATTTCCATTCATTTTTACACTTTTCTTGCTGCCCACGCCGACCCCAATTCACTCTTCTCTTTGAAAAGTAAAAGAAAAATTTTTTCATTGTTATACAGCCCCTCCCAAGTCCACTCCACTGTGCAGTCTTCATTTTGGAATCCTATCATGATAATAATACATAATCATGTATCCCTTTTAAACAGTTCTCTCCTTCCTCTGTTACAATGCAGTATACATTATTTATCCCCTTTCTCAGTCTTCTCTCAACCCCAATGTCAGTCCCATTTTACAAGTGACCCTATGCAATATTTGTCCTTTTGTGACTGAAATATGTCATTCAGCATAATGTCCTCCAGGGTTACCCATTTTGTATATATCATGAGTTCCTTGTTTTTCAATGCAACATAGTATTCCATTGTGTGAATATACCACAGCTTCTCTATCCATTCGTTTGCAGTGGGCACTTGGGTTGTTTCAAACTCTTTGCTATGGTGAACAAAGCAGCAATAAACATGAGTGTATATATCTGCTTGGATGGCAGTTATGGTCTCTTTGGGGTATATTCCCAGTAGTGGAATTGCTAAGTTAAATGGTATTTTTATTTGCAACTTTTTGAGAAAGCGCCATACAGCCTGCCATAGTGGTTGCACTGTTTTACACTCTCAACAAAAGTGACCAAGGGTTCCAATTTCTCCACAACCTCACCAGCATTTGATGTTTTCTGTTCTGTTAAATTTTGTTATTCTTACTGTGGTGAGGTGATAATGTCATAGTTGTTTTGGTTTTCATCTCTCTTATTGGTAGGAATTGTAAACATTTTTTCATGTGTTTGTTTGCCATCAGAATGTCGTCTTTGGTGAGGTGTCTGTTCATATCCTGTGCCCATTTAGCAGTTGGGTTATTTACCTTTATCTTGTGGTGCTAGAGTATTTTAAAAATTCTAGATATAAGTTCCCTATCTGACATGTCATTACCAAATATTTTTTCCTAGTCTATGGCTTCCCTTTTTACCCTGTTGGAGAAGTTTTTGGATGTGCATAGGGATTTGATTCTCAGAAGGTCCCATTCATTTATTTTATTCTCTCCTGGTTGTAGAAATGATCTTCTTTATTAGTCCATTTGTGAGGATTTTTGTCCTCTTTATGTTAAGGTGTCATTTATATTAAAGACTATACAGTCTGAGTTTAATGAATTATAGCTTCTTACAGTAGTATATGCTTCTTTGATAATATTTACCTGGCAAATAATGAACCAGCTATTGTGAAGCAATTTCTGTAGTTTGAAAGTAACAACTATTAGACAACACATTGCATGTTGATTATTTAGTACCTAACTCCTCTGCTAATAGCAGAGGCCTTAAAGTATAAGCTAATATCCACCCCACCCCCAGTTTCCATTCTTAACACAGAATTATTAAATCTGTCATTAAAAATAAGCTTAAGTCTTAAACTTACTGAAGTGACTTGTTTGGAAAGTTAGGACAGTGGTTCTGAACTACTCAACTAGAGATGTTTTTGATCATCCCAGGTCATTTGGCTATGTCTGGAGACATTTGTAGTTACCACAACTTAGGTTAGTGCCACTTGCATCTAGTTAGATAGAGACCAGAAAGGCTGTGAAATAGATGCAATGCACAAGGTGTCACCAATACTGAGGTTGAGAAAACCTGAACTTTAAGGAAAAGAAATTGGATTGAAGCTAAGTAAGAGTGGTTGAAATTGAAATTGGGAATAAAGAACAATAGCAGAGTAGAAACTAGTGTGGATAGCTGTTCATAGATGCAGATAGGAAATAAAGAGAAGTATTCTACCAATCAGTTTCTCTTACTAGCATTATTTATTATAGCAAATTAAAATTGTCAAACCTCTCTGCATACATAGGGTATGAGTTTGAATGGTCTTATAAGTATTCCAAGTAGAAATTCATCCAGTGTGGATACCAAAATAAATAGAAATTCGTACTGTGTGTATACATATTTTAAAAGCAGTTAGTTCCCATCCTAACCAGCTTTATTTTTTCTCAGGAGCACATGGATGAAGTATGTTCTTCTCAGCTTCTTACTTCCGTAAGACGCATGGTATTAACACTTACCCAGCAAAATGATGAGAGCAAAGAGTTTGTAAAGTTCTTTCATAAACAGCTAGGAAGTATATTACAGGTAAGAGCTTACGCTTGTACATTGTCAGTTTTAACTTAATATTTAGGGAGCACTGATGGCCTAGTGGCAAGAGCTGTGCTAACATCCCAAAGGCTTTTGGTTCACATCCACCAGCTACTCTGTGGGAGAAGGATGGACAGTCTCCCGTGTGATTAACTGCCTCTGAAAACCTGCCAGAGGGTCAGCTGTGGGTTGGCTCTGATTTAATAATATACAACAATAACAATATATAGTATCTCATTGGGATTTTATTTTTCTTTTAACCATTTTCTGGCATTACACAGTTTATTCTGGGTAGGTATCCATTGTAACAACTGTATGAAATTACATTTTACTATAATGAGTGGAAATGATTGTATAAAATACAATGTGAATGATAGTGTGAAACAAAAAAAAAGAAATTACAGTTTACTAATTTTTAGGTTATTCACTTACTTGGTTTTAGGGGAAAAGTCTTCTTATTGTCTGTGTTCATTTATCTTAATCATCTCTGAAAACTGATTGCGCTGATTTTTCTCTTACCTAATGCTATAGATTTGAATGTTTGAGAAGTATTCTCTTATAGTTTCTAAAATAATGTTTAACTCATCTTGGAATATTTAGAAGCCAAAGATCCTCTATTGATAATAGAAATTTTTTAAGCTCTAATAATAGCCTTAATGTCTCTTAGCAGTGGCTCTCATTCTGAAGCAAAATCATGGACAATCAGAGACATTTCACAGTTTCTGGAGGTATTAATAGAGTAACATAGACATCTATGAGCAGACAGTACTTACACTACAGTGCACAAAACTGCCATCTACAACAAAGTATGAAATGACCCAAAATGTCAGTAATGTAAAGGATGAGAAAACTGATAAAAATGTTACTTACTCCATATTATAAACATCGTTATATTAGAAATCACTCATATCTTTTCCCATTGAGATTATTTAGTGGTAAGTGTTATTCTTTCAAACGAGGAAATATTTTCTTTCTTACAAAATTGACTTGTAGAAATATTCTTGCTTTGTGGTATTGTATAAAATTTGCCTTGCTCTATATGGTTCTGTTTAAATTTTTACTTTGTCTAATACCTTTTTAAAAACTCTGACCTTGATGCAAATTTTTCTCATTAAAGTTTTTCATGGTGTTGCTATTAAGACCAAAGTATAAAACATAATTTCCAAGTTGTCCTGGCTCTGTTTTGTCTAATAGTACTAATGCATAATATATAATAAGTATAATTCATCTCTAGTGATACTGTGTTAAATTTTCTTTAGGGTTATTTTTAAGTAAGTGACTTTATAGAAATTTTACTTGCGCACTGCCCACAGAAAGAATTAGTTTATTTTTATTGTCAGGCCTAAATAGAAATTGTTCATTTATAAATTACATAGGGTTTTTTGTTTATTAAGATCCATGCAGTCCTTCTTCAGTTTTACACACTGTAATCATAAATGTAGACAAATTCCGAAACAGGAATTTGGAAATACTGATTTTTTCCTCATAAATGTAATGTAATGCCTCTTTAACTTCTGAAAAAAATTCTTTTATCTAATGACTGATTACCTTATATAATGGGGGAAATTTTCAAAGCACTTCAGCAGTACCACTTAAAGGTAGAGGAATTCTTATGTTACAGCTATTTTACTCTTGGGTAGGGAGGCAGAGATGTGTATATGTATGTCTTTCCCTTAGTGTTATAAAAATTCCTTTTTATATTTAGAATTCATATTAAAGGAATGGAAAGTCATGGGACCAAAAAGAATTGGTTGACTTTGAACCACTCCAGGAAGTACCATATGATCAAGAATCATTGTTAATATAGGAAGAAGTCTAAGATGCACTGAAGACATAGGGAAACAGTAAGGCTCTAGGAATTGTTGCAGTATTTACTAACTGAAGTATTTTAGCAAACAAAAGCAGCATTAGTGTATTTCAAGATATTTGAAATGCAGCTGACTAACTGGCCAACTAACTGGAAGAGATCCATATTTGTTCCCATTCCCCCCCCCCCAACAAAAGGTAATCACAAAGAGATTGTGGAAATTAATGAACAGTTATCTTGCTGAAAATTAATAAGAAACATCAGAAACAGTCCAACAATAGGGAATTGCCAGAACTTCAAGCTAGATTCAGATTAGACGAGGCCAAAGAACATGCAGTTTCATTGCTGACGTTCATGTTCATCATCTCCACTGATGAGAGCAGAGAATACCGGAAAGATGTTTAATAACAGAAACATGTTTTATTGACTGTGCAATAGGCATTCAAGTGTGTAAACGACAGTAACGTGAAAGAGAATGGAGATTCCAGCTCATAGGAAACCTATGCTCATATGGTGCATAGACCATGAGCCCGACATTCTAGTAGAATAAGGGAATACTGCATAATTTAAAAATCAGGAAACGTAGCATCAGTGTTTTATTTCCCCCCATAGTTATCCAGAGTGTGTGTGTGTGTGTGTGTGTGTGTGTGTGTGTGTGCGCGCGCGCGCGCGTAGCAGATAAATCAAGAAGCTGAACTTTATAATGTGGCATCAAGATTGGAGGAGAGTCATCAATAACTTACATTATATAGATGGCTTACTTGTGGAAAGTAAAGACATGAAACACTGCTGAAGATCTAAAGCTATACCCTTCAATATGGATCACACCTCAGAATTAAGAAAACAAAAATTCTCATTGTTGGACCAATAGGTAGCATCAGAACTGATGGAGAACAAATTGAAGTTGTTGATGATTTCATTTTACTTGAATCCACAGTCAACATTTATGGTAGCATCAGTCAAGAAAGCAAAAGATCTATTACACTGGGGAAACCTACTGTCAAGGAACTCTTTGTAGTACTAAAGAGTAAGGATGTCCGTTTAAAGAAATGTGTTTTTTTTACACATAGCATTTATATTTAAGGAATTTAAGCCTGATCTAAGGCATGGTGCTTTCATTTGCTTCATAAGCATTTGAATCTTAAATAAGGAAGAGTAAAGAAGAAATGATAACCTTTTAGTTGTGATACTGCTGAGAATATCCACTTCCTAAACAAAATGCCTCCAGAAACTATGAACTGTGATAAATGTCAATAGTTATAGAGGGGCTTCAGGCCTTTTGTTCATAAGTCGCTGTGAGTGATGCTTTCACTCAAAGGTATTCAACAACAAAAAAATGGACTACCAAAAGAAAAATCTATCTTGTACAAAATGCATGCAGGGTGCTCCTTAGAGGCAGGAGTGATGAAACTCTGTTTCACATACTTTGGGTGTATTGTTAGAAGGGTCCAGTTTTTGGGAAAAGATAACATGATGGAAAACAAGAAAGGCCAGTAAAAGAGAAAATGACCCTTAGCGAGATGGATTGATTCCTACTACAACAAGGGGCTAGAATGTAATGAACATCATGAGGGTGGTGCTCTATTGGACACAGTTCAGATCTGTTGTTCAAGGTAGCTGTTGTAGTCAACTTGAGAGCACCTAACAACAAAAGCAATAAATTTGTTGATGATTATTCATTTTCCTCCCTTCATCTATTTGTTAAAGCAGGACTAGCAAGATTGCTACTTGGTAATATTATACAAGAATATACTAAATTCTCTAGTTACCATAATTATTAGTTTTCAGTATTTAAAGTAATTGGTTTTCTCTTGGTGAGTGTTAATAATTTAAATATTTAAAATCCTCTGACTTTACCCACATTTGAAGTTGTCTATAGATCATAAGATAAAATTACTTGGTTTATCTTTAAATAGGATTCACTGGCAAAATTTGCTGGCAGAAAACTGAAGGACTGTGGAGAGGATCTTCTTGTTGAAATATCTGAAGTGTTGTTTAATGAATTGGCTTTCTTTAAACTCATGCAAGATTTGGATAATAATAGTATCACTGTTAAACAGAGATGCAGAAGGAAAATAGAAGCAGCTGGAGTGATACAATCTTATGCCAAAGAGGTAAATGAGACTCATTTTGGTACAAGGAATAGTTATATATCTATAATTAGCATATTAATATTTTTAGTAGTAGTAACTAGAATCAAACTTAGTCTTACTGAACTATCATTTTCAGCACTGTTTATTAACAGATAAATCAACACATATACTGAATCCTAAGCAGTGAATTTAGACTGAAATTGGTGCTAACTTTATTAATGTCAGATATCCATGATATTGTTATTTAAATTTCCAAAGAGGAGAGAAAAACTCTGTTGCTCAATAGAAGTTCTAGATATTGCTCAATAAATTGTCCAAGGCTATAATTTTTACAGAAGCACACTACTCATCTTTCCTGTAGAGAAAGTGATGGGTTCAAACCACTGAACTTTTGGTTAGCAATTGAGCCTTAATTTCTGCATCACTAGGATTCTTTGTCATGGCTATAGCCATCCTAAAGATTTCTGGTGACCTGATAGGTGCTGCCAACCCAAAGGCATGTGGTTTGAATGGACCATCTGCTCTGTATCTAAAAGATGAGTAGTCTCCTAGTCTCCTCCTATGCAGTTTATAGCCTTTGAAAACATCCTGGAGCATCACCTGTAAGTCACTTCTAACTCCTTCACAATGCGTTATTGTTAGTAATTCTCAGTAGGCAATAGTCTGTGCATTGCTGTACAGAGCTTAACTCATGGTTACTGTGATGCTAAACACTGTGACACTGATATGCCAAATGTGGTAATGGTTGCCCATGGTAGACAGTGTCTGGTGGAGCTTTCCTATTAAAACAAGCTTAGAAGTAGGAGTGGCATCCACTTCTAAAACAGCTTGCCTCAGAAACTATGAACATGGAGAAATGATGAATGTTATACAGGTGTTCAGATCTTTCATTCATAGGGTCACTATGAGTCATCTACAACTCGACAGCATGTAACAGGATAGATCACCCAGAATTTACTCCCAGCTAAGAATTTTTGAACAAACTTAAGTATCAGCTATGACAATCAAGCCAGGTACTGACTGTGGAACAGACCATTACTGATTTATGTGCAAGTTCAATTTGAAGCTAAAGAAAATGAAAACAAATCTATAAAAACAAAAATATGACCTTGACTCTATCCCACCTGAATTTATAAACAATCTCAAGAATAGGTTTGAGGCATTGGACAGTAATGAACAAAGAGCAGATGAGCTGTGGAATAATATCAAGAATATCATCTATGAAGAAAGCAAAAGGTTATTGCAAAAACAGTTGGAAGACTAAAGTGAATGTCAGAAGAGATTCTTATAAATTGCACTAAATGCCAAGAAGCCAAAACACAGGGAAGAAATGCTGAAGTAAAAGAGATGAACATATTTTAAAGGACATTTAACAAAACAGAGCAAAGTATTATGATGAAATGTGCAAAGAACGGGAGTGAAAAAATATACAATGAAGAACTTGTTTAGCATTCCTCGAGCTGAAGTAACTGAAGAACAAATTCAAGCCTCAAATACTTAGGGAGGCTGTGGGCAAAATAGTGAATGATCAGGAAGCATCAAAAGAAGATGGAAGGAGTACATGGAGCCGCCATAAAAAGAATTGGTTGACACAGAAGAAGTTCAATTCATGAAATAGCATATGATTAAGAGGAAATGGTGATGAAGGAGAAAGTTCAAGCTGCTCTAAAGGAGTTGGCAAATAACAAGGTCTCAGGAATTGATGGAGTAGTAATTGACATATTTCAACAAACAGATGAAGCCCTGGTGGTGCTTACCAGGTTGTGCCAAGAAATCTGGAAGCCTGCTACCTGACCAGCTGACTGGAAGAATTGGTATTTCTTCCCGTTCTCAAAAAACAGTCATCCAACAGAATGTGGAAATTATTGGAAATTGACCAATATCACTGGTGTGACATACACAAAGTCTTGCTGAAGATTATTTTAAAAATGGCTAAAACAGAGAACTGCCAGAAATACAAACTGCATTTAGAAGAGGCCATGGAAATAGAGATATCATTGCCAGTGTCACATGGATCTTGGCTGAAACCAGAGAGAACCAGAAGGATGTTTATGTTTTATCAACTATGCAAAGGCATTTGACTATGTGAATCAAAACAAATTATGGCTAATACTGAGAAAAATGGGAATTCAAGACACTTGATTATACTCATGGGAAATCTATACCTACACCAGGAAGGTTTTGTCTGAAAAGAGCAAGGGAACACTGCATGGTTTAACGTCATGAAAGGAGTATGTCCTACTTTTTCAGTCTGTATGCTGAGCAGACCATTTGGAAAGGTAGACTTTATTAAGAATGTGGCATCAGGATTGGTTTAAGGCTCATAAACAGCTTGTGTTAGGCAGATGACACAACCGTGCTTGCTCAAACTGAAGAATTGAAACATTTGTTGCCAAAAGTTGAGGACTTGAGCCTTCAGTATGTATTGCATCTCAACATCAAGAAAACAAAGATCCTGACCACCAAGCCAATAGACAGCATCATGACAGATGGAGAAAAGATTGAGGTTTTTAAAAAGTTTGGCTTGCTTGAATCCACAGTCAACTCTCTTGGCATCAGTAGACAGGAAATCAAAAGACAAACTGAATTGGAAAAAAATCTGGTGAGGAACTCTCCAGAGGGCAGAAGAGCAATTTTGTCAGTCAAAGGACTAAGGTGCACCTGATCTAAGGCATGGTCTTCTCATTTTCTTGCTACACATCAGAGAGCTGGACAGTGACTAAAGGTGACAAAAGAATCAATGTCTTTGAGTTGTGGTGTTGGAAAAGAGTATTGAACATATTATGGACTTCCAAGAAAACAAATAGGTCTGTCCTGGAGAGTGTGAAACCTGGTTGCTCCTTAGAACAAAGATGTTGAAGCTAATTTGGCCATGTTTCCGGGACGGACCAGTCCTTGGAGAAGGACATCATGTTGAAAGGGTGGGGGGGACAATCCAGAAGAAGACGACCCTGGATGAGATGGATTGACACAGTGACTGTCAGTGGAGTTAGGTGTGTCACAAAATGGCGACACTGAGTCAGGATAGGGCATGTTCAGAGCCATTGTTCATAAGGCCGCTGTGAGTCATAGTTGATGGTACATAACAGCAGCATGCACTAACTTGAGATATTTACTAGCTTAAGATTTTAGTTTTAATTCCCTGTAGTTGCTTGGATCCTGTCAAAGTAGACCTCATCATGGAAAATTAGGAAGATTTTTTTTTCTTCCCATTTGACTTGTCAGAAGCAGTGAGGTTGGATCAAGACAGAGCAGAGTTCAGAACTGTTGTTTATAGGGTTGCTGTGAGTTGTAGTTGACTCAACAGCACGTAACAGCAACAACATATATTAGGAAACATTCTCCATATCTGCATTGTTTTTGTTGGCTCTGTGAGAGTGAAAGCAGTCCAAGTCCCCAAACAGGAGACACAGCCCTTTTTCCTTGGAATTGGAAAAGTAAATAGTTAACCGTGTATTCCACACATTAATTAAGGTGAGACTGAGCCATTTAGAAAACAGAGATAAGGTCAGGCCAGATGACACACATTAAATGAAGTGACGAAATGATAAATGAAGTTGCAGAGATATACAGGTTAAGACCAAATAATGAGGCCTTTTAAGTTAGGATATTTTATTTTACTCAGAAGTATGATGGCGACTCATTGGAAAGTTTCAGATAACAGAATTGGAAATTTTAAAAGTATGTTTTGGATGCTATTACCAGTTTTGTAAGAGTGAAGAAATAGAACCAAGGAGGCCAGGCTAGGTAAGAAATTATGCATCTTGGATTTGAGGTGTAAAACAGAAAACATTTTGATTCTTGAATAGTATGTGTGTGAATGACAAAGCTCAGAAAACAAGACTTGAGCTAATTTCTGCCCTGTAGTGCCTTTGGAGACTGGGAAGGTTGAGGGAGGGTTGGGTCTTGAAAAAAAGGAAGTTAAGATTTCTGTTTTGGATTTAGTAAGTTTGAGAGCCACCTTAACGCATTCCACTTGAAATCAGGTAGGCAGTGTTGCTTTCTGTTTTGTTCTGCTTTCCTCCTCTAACTTTCCAATCCTCACTTCTGCTTTCGATATGCCCCTTTCTCCTGCTTTCCTCCACAACTTTTCTCATTTACTCATTCCTCCTCTCCATTTTTCATTACTACTTTCTTCTCCCATTCTCACTTTTTTCCTGCTCTCCATTTCTCACATCCTCACTTCTGTTTTCTTCTCTCCATTCTCATATTATCACTTCTGCTCTCCCTCTCACAGTACTGCTTTCCCCTTCTCCTTTTCTCACTTTTCTCCTCTCTGCTCCTCACTTCTGCTTTCATCCTATCTTTTTCTCACTGCTGCTTGTCACTTTTTCTCCACCTTCCCTTCCACCTCTCCATCTCACTTCTGCTTTCCCCTTCTTTTTCTCACTTTTTTCTTCCTGTCCATTTTTCACTTCATATTTGTTTTCTTCCTCTCCTTTTCTCACTTCTCTCTCACTTCTGCTCCTTTCCTATATAAAGAAAAAATAATTTAGATTAAACAGTTGAATATACATTTCCAAGAACGTATTTAGTGCTTTGGATGGTCAAAAAATATAGCATTTATTAGTTTACAGAGTAACTAGTATGTATTGTATATCAAAAATTGGTTACTTCTATATTCTATTTAATTGCTTTGCTTTTAGGCCAAAAGGATTCTTGAAGGAGATCATGGCTCACCTGCTGGAGAGGTGGATGATGAAGACAAAGTATGTGCTAATTAGTTGGTACCTAATCCTAGTGCTTTTGAAATTTATTTTTTTTAATAAAAACCTTCTTATAAATTTTACTTGGATGTTGAGACCACAGTGTATCATCCATCAGATTTTCTTTGTTCTGATAAATATTTTTTTTGCTTTTAAAAATCACAAAAAAGATAGCATTCTTGCCCATAAAATACATCTAAAACAAATGTGAACTCTGGTGGCCTAGAAGTAAGGAGATATGCTGCCATCCTGAACACCTATGTTTCAAATCCACTAGCTGCTCTGTAGGAGAAAGTCTCCTCAGGTGCAGTTTACTGCCCCTGCAAACGCACCTGAGGATCAGTGAATTGAAATTACGTACTGTGCTTTCACTCTAGAATTAAATATCAGTAACAGGAATAATATCTAGAAAACAAAAATAATTTAAGAATAAACAGCATATTTCTAAATGGTACATAGATCAAAGAAAAATCATGGGATAATTTAAAGTATTTTGGACACTTACACAGTTTTTCTAAATTTGTGAGATGCAGTGAAAATACTGTGTAAAGGCAAATTTGTAGCATTGAATGCATACTTTAGAAAAGATTAGCAAAAATCTAAGCTTCCACTTTAACAAATTCACAAAATAAGAAGAAATTAAAGCTCATATAAACAGAAGAAATTAGAACCAAAATCAATAAAATGATAAAGTAACAATATTAAAAAAAACTAGTTCCTTAATAAGATCGATAAAATTGGTAAACTTGTATCCAAACTAATAGAAAATGATTTTATATATAATTAGGATCAAAATGAAAGATGGACAGTAAAAGCATAATATTGGAATAATACTATTAAAAAGTCTGTGACAACAAATTACTGAGTCCTTGATTAATTGGACAAATTCCTTGAAGGATACAATTTGCCAAAACTCACACATGGAAAAATAAAATTCTTTAAATAGATGAAATCTACTAAAAATAAGGAAACAGCCATTATTAATAGCCTTCCCAAACAGAAGGCATAAATAAGGTCTGATTTTGTCACCACTGGCTGAATTTTACAAATTATTTAAAAGAAGAAATAACACTAATTTTTTGCAAATACTTCCAGAAAACATAAGCACAGAGATCACTTTCTAATTCATTATATGAAGCCACATTACTGTAGTAGCAGTCCTAATCAAAGGCATTGTTGTCATTGTTACCTGTTATTAGTTCCAACACATAGTAACCATTTATATAACAAAAGCTTATACCATCACAATTCTTGCTTTGTCTGAACTCATTGTTGTAGCCACCACATTACTTCATCTTGTTGAAAGTCTTCCTCTTTTTATCAGGGCCACTACATTACCTACTGTGATGTTATTTTCCAGGGACTGGTCCCTTACAATAAGGTATATAAAATATCTGAGATGAAATCCCCTGTCTAAGGATTCTTTCTGTTCTTCTAGATTTGTTTTTCTGATAGTCTATCACAGTAATTCAGAGGCATGTATTCTTTAGTCTTCCTCATTTGTTCAGCTTTTGAATGCATATTGTTGTTGCTAGGTATCATTGAGTTGAGTACGTTTGATGGCAGCCCTATGAACAACAGGTCTAAACCCTGTACTGTGCTTTCTTTCTCATCCCTGACATCCTTGAGCCCATTGCCGCCATCCCTGTGTCAGTCCATCTGATTGAGGGTTGTCTTCTCTTTGTGGACCTACCACCTTTGTTTCTAAGCATGGTATTTCTTTCCAGTAAAATAACCTCTTAACAACATGCCTAAAGTATGTGAGACAAAGCTTAACCAGCCTTGCCTCTAGAAGCACTCTGGGTTGCTCTTGCTCTGAGACACATCTGTTTTTTCTTTTGTCAGTATGTGATATATTCAGTACTCTTCTACAAGTGTAGAAGGCATTGATTTTTCTTCTGTCCTGCTCTTAGATGCATAACAGGTAATTGGGGGGGGGGGGACACAAGATACTACCATAAGATAGTATTTGAGGGAACATTTATAGCTGTAAACAACTATACACATTAACAAAAGGGGGACCCACACAAAAAAACAAACCAACACCATAGCTTAAATCAAGCTTACCATAGTCTTGGGAAAAAACGAAATGGATGTTGGAAGACTTTCTAAAAATTGGACTAAAGTGTCAAGAAACCAAAACAAAGGGGAAACATGGGGGGAGGGGTTGGGCAGGGAGAACAGTACAACAGTGAATGAATGGAAATCCAAAGTCTCTGTAAATTTTCATGAAAATTAGTAATAAATGTTTTTAAAAAAGCAGACAAACAACAAACCCAAAAGGAAAACATGCTGAAGTAAAAAAGCTGAACAGAAGATTTCAAAGGGCAGTTCCAGAAGACAAAGCAATGTATTATAATGGAGTATGCAGAGATCTGGATTTGGAACATAAAAAGGGAAGACTTTGCTCCACATTTCTCAAGCTCAGAGAACTGAAAAACAAATTTAAGCCTCGAGTTACAGTATTGAAAGATGCTATGGAGAATATATTGAATGATCAAAAAATCATCAAAAGAAGATGGAGGGAATACACAGAATCACTGTACCAAAAAGAATTGACTAGCAGAAAAATTTCAGGAAGCAATACCATATGAGCAAGAGCTAGTGTAATGAAGAAAGAAGTGGAAGTTGCATTAAAGGCATTTGTAAGGGGAGCTCTGGTGGCCTAGTGGCAAGGAGCTGCAACTACATTCCCAGAGGTGCTCAGTTCGAATCCACCAGATGCTCTGCCGGGGAAGGAGGGACAATCTCCTCCTGTACCATTCAGATCCGATTTGATGGTACACTCACACAAAAATTAAAAAAAAAAAAAAAAGGCATTTGTAAAAAATTTGGCTCCAAGAATCAATGCGATAATTTACTTGTTTCATTTAACAGTTGCAGCCCTGGATGTGTTCACCAGTTTATGCCAGGAAATTTAGAGGACAGCAGTCTGACCAATGGATTGGAAGTTCCATATTCCCAATAAGAGTGAACCAACAGAGTGTGGAAACTATCAAACAATATCATTAATATTACATGCAAGCAAATCCTGCTGAAGATCATTAAAAAATGACTAGAACAGTAGTACATAGATAAGGAAGTGCCAGAAGTTCAAGCAGAATTTAGATGAGGCTGTGGCACCAGGGATATCATTGCTGATGTCAGATGGATCCTGACTGAGAGTAAAGAATACCAGAAGAATGGCTAATTATGCTTTATTGACTGAAAAGGCATTCAGCAAGCATGATTGTGTCATCTACGTAATCAGGGTGTTAATGAGTTTTCCTCTGATCTTGATGACACACTCTTCTGAAAAGTCTAGCTTCTTGAATGATTTGCATATGTACTGATTAAGAGGGAGAAAGGATATAGCCCTCATGCAGTCTTTCTTGATTTTAAGCCATGTAGTGTCCTTGCTCTGTTCACACGACAGCGTTCTGTTCTAGGTATAGATTTCATATATGCATAGTTTAGTGTTCTGGGATTCCCATTCTTCTTAATGTTAGCCATAGTTTGTTATGCTCTGTACAATCAAATCCCTTTACATAGTCAATAAAAAAACACAGATAAACATTCTTCTCATATTCTCTGCTTTCAGCCAAGATCCGTCTACTGTCAGCAGTCATATCCCTGTTGCTACAGCCTCTTCTAAGCCCAACTTGACTTGGCAAAAATGTTCTAGCTATTTTTGGATGATCAGCAATATTTTGCTTACTTGTCATATTAGTGATAATTGTTCGATGATTACCTTCTTTTCGATCACCTTTCTTGGGAATGGGAACAAATAAGCTGTCTTCAAAATTT
>NW_006399878.1:1861173-1875340 GCF_000299155.1 Elephantulus edwardii | reverse complement strand
GGGGGGGGGGACTTATTTTCTGCCAGTGCAATTTTGAACTTCTTCCTTCATCACCTTTGACTCTTTATCATATGCTTGTTCCTGAAATATTTCAGTGTCAACCACTTCTTTTTAGTATAGTTAACTCTGTTTGTTCCCACTATCTTTGTTTGAAGGAGAAAATTCATGCAAAGTGTCAAGAATCCAAAATAAAGGGTAGAAATGTCAAAGTAAAAGAGGTGAATAGTAGTCTTCTGTGTGATTTTACTGCCTCTAAAAAACCCATTGGAGGGTCGATTCTGGCTTGATGGTACATAATAACATGACTTAAGTATGGCAGAATGAGGAAGATAGGGCAGGATTCTGATCCATTGTTAAAGGGTCACTGTGAATCATAGATGACTCAACAGCACCTAACAACAATAACATGTCTTGTGAGAGTTCTGGCAGCTGCACTGCCAGACTAAAGGCACATGGTTTAAATCCACCAATAGCTACCAGGGAGAAAAATGAGCAGTCTCCTGTGATATTTATAGTCTCTGACAACCTTCTGGAGGGTCAGATATGAGTTGATTTTGACTCAGTAACCCATAACAATAACAACATATCTTGTAACAGTATATACAAAGATTCTCAACAAAATAATAGTAAATGAAATCTAAGAATGTATTAAGAAACTTACATACCACAGTTACATATGCAGGACTGTTTCAGCATTCATGTATCAGTTAATGTAATTTATTACTTCAAGCTAAAAAAGTGGTTTTGTGGTTTTTATAAGGGGTTGAGACTGGGTGAAATCCACAAAAGAATAGATATATAAATAAATGGATCAGAATAGAAAGCACATAGTATACCTACACAAATTAGTTCTTCAGTATCGAGAAGACAGAGATTCTCACCACTGGGCCACTTGGCAGCACAATGATGGATGGAGAAGAGGTTGTTAAAAATTGAAGCTTGCCCAGCTCCACAATCAACATTCTTAGCACCAGCAGTCAGGAAATCAAATGACAAATTACATTAGGTAAATCTGCTATCAAGGACCTCTCCCTAATACTGAAAAGTAACAATGTCAGTCTTAGAAACTAAGGTGTGCTTGATCCAGGCCATGATCTTCACAATTACTTGCTATGCATGAGAGAACAGGACAGGGACTTAAGGAAGACAGAAGAAGAATTGATGCCTTCAAGTTGTATTGTTGGAGAAGAGTCTTAAACATACCATGGACCAACAAGAAAACAAATAGGTCTGTCTGGGAGAGAGTGGAACCAGGTTTTTCCTTGGAAGCTAGGATTTTGAAGCTCTGTCTCACATACTTTGCGCATGTTGTCAGGAGGGGCCAATTCTTGGAGAAGGACATCATACTTGGAAGGGTGAAGGGGCAGCACAGGAGAGGAAGAACTCAGATGAGATGGATTGATTTAGTAATTGGGGCAGTACGGATTTATGTGTCAGAATCAAACTGGCTCAGGACAGGGCAGGCTTCAGAGCCACTCAGCATTGGGTCTCTATTGATCACAGGTGACTTGATGTCACATAACAACAGCAACAAACCTTTAACCTGGTGACTTTGTTCAAATCCACCATCTGCTTTCTGGGAGAAGGATGGACAGTCTCTTCCTGTAAGATATACAACCTCTGAAAACCTATTGAATGAAGATCAGCTATGAGTTGATTCAAACTCAGTGACACACAACACCAATAACCTTTAACTAGGAACAAAAAAGTATTTTTAAATAAATTGTGCTAGAAAAATTCGACATCCACATGGGAAAAAAGTTAGTCTGGACATAGATTGCATCTTCACTAACATTAAAACAGGTTACAGACTTAAATATTAAAAGCAAAAACTATACGCATACAACACTTTTGGCACCAGTAGCCAGGAAATCAAAAACGTATTGCAATGGGAAAGTCTGCTGTTAGGGACCTCTCCCGGGTACTGAAGAGCAATGGTGTCACTCTGGAGACTAAGGTATGTCTGATACAGGCTATCATCTTTGCAATCACTTGTTATGCATCAGAGAGTTGGACAATGACTAGGGAGGATAGAAGTGCAATTGATACCTTTGAGCTGTGGTGCTGGAGCAGAGTATTGAAAATACCATGGACTGCCAAGAAAACAAACAGATTCTTCCTTGAGAGGGTTAAACCAGGTTTCTCCTTGGAGGCAAGGATTCTGAGGCTTCGTCTGACATACCTTGGACAGGTTATAAGGAGAGACTGGTCCTTGGAGAGGGACATTATGCTTGGGAGGGTGGAGGGACAGCGCAGGAGGGGAAGACCCTCTATGAGGTAGATTGATTCAGTGACTGGGGTAATCAGGATGGGTGTGTCAGAGGCAGTGCAATTGGCACAGGACAGAGTGGAGTTAGGGCTGTTGTACATAGGGTTTCTGTGAGTCGCAAGTGACTCGGCGGCACATAACAACAACATACAGAAGATAAACATAGAGGGAAATCTTGATGTCCTAAGCTTGGCAATAACTTTTAAAATCATTGCAATTTGGGTGAAAGTATATAAAACATACTGTTTTTCATGAAATTTTTCATACACGCATTTTATAACATTAGTTGCAATACTCGCATCTGATCATCTTATCATATATTGCTTTTCACCCATTTTTAGTATGTGCCTGTTTTTGATTTCTGCCCCTAAAACCGTGCCGGAGAGTCAGCTTTGGGTCAGTTCCAACTCAATAGTACATAATAATATTATTTATTGATTTGTTTTTCCTGTCCTTTCCCTTCTATCCTTGGTAACCATCCAAAAATTATCTCTGTATGTAAACTTTCCCTTTACTTTTTATGACAATGATCTTACACAATATTTGTCCTTTTGTAACTGCCTTATGTCATTCAACATAGTGTCTTTTAGGTTCATTTGTTGTGGTGTATCATGTCACAAATTCTTTGTCATTCTTTAGTATTGTATAGTACTCTATTGTGTAGATGTACTGCAGTTTCTTTCATCATTAGTCTGTTGGTACACTTGACTTGTTTCCAACTCTTTACTATTGTAAATAATGTTATAATAAACCTAAATATGCATGTATCTGTGGTCCAGCTTTTCTTTTAGAACATATGTACACACAGACACACATACACACAAACATATATATTCATATTGTAGTAGAATTACTGAATGTCTAAAAGCCATTTTCAGTTGTTTAAGAAAACACCGAACTAGGGAGCTCTGGTGGCCTAGTGGCAAGACGCTGCGCTGCAGTCCTAGTGGTACGTGGTTCAAATCCACCAGATGCTCTGCTGGAGTAGAAGGAGGCAATCTCCTTCTGTACCAGTCAGATCTCATTAATACAATTTAAAAAAAAAAAAAGAAAACACCAGACTGTTCCATAGTAGTTGCACCTTTTTACATTCAGATTAGCAACATATAAGAGATCTAATCTGTCCACACTCTTGCAACCTTGTTCACTGTTTTACTGAACTTTACTATTTTTTGCTGGAGTGATATGATATAACTCATTGTTTTGATTTGTATCTCTCTGTTGGCTTATGATTTTGAGCACTTCTTCAGGTTTCTTGGTTATTTGAATGTTTACTAAATTTTTTTTCATTGCTCTCTGCTCATTTTATAATTGGCTGGTTGTCCTTTTCTTGTTGAGGTGTTGGAGTTCTTTATGTTGGAGTTCTTTATGAATTTTAGAGATTTGCCCCTTGCCAGATATATTGTTGGCATTGGATTTTTTTAAGATGCAATTCAGAAAAGAAAATATTGATAAATTTTATTACATTTATTACATTTAAAAACCTCTGCCCTGCAAATGACACAATTAAAAAGTATAAATAGATAAACCTCAGACTTGTATAAAATACTTGCTAAATACTTTTGTGATAAAGAGCTATATCTAAGCTATACAAAGAACTATTAAAAATTCAGCATTAACAAAACAGCTATGCGATATCATCTCAACCCAGTAAGGATAGCAACATTTAACATCAAAAAAGCAAACATCACATGCTGATGAAGTTGCTGAGAAACTGGAAGCCTTACTCATTGTTGGTGGACTGTAAAATGGTGCAACCACTGTGGGAGGCAGTATGGCACTTTCTCAAAAAGTTCCAAATATAGATACCATTTGACCCCACAATTCCACTACTGGGAATATACTCTAAAGAAACCATATCTACCACCCAAGCAACTGTATGCACACCCATGTTTATTGCGGCTTTGTTCACAATAGCAAAGAGTTGGAAACAACCCAAGTGCCCATCAACAAACAAATGGATAGAGAAGCTCTGGTATATTCACACAATGGAATACTATGCTGCATTGAAAAACAAGGAACTCATGAAATACTATACAAAATGGATGACCCTGGAGGAAATTATGCTGAGTGAAATATCTCAGTCACAAAAGGACAAATATTGCACAGTGCCACTGTTGTAAGACGGGACGGACATTGGAGCTAAGAAGACTGAGAAAGAGGGGATAAATAATGTATACTGCATAGATGAGGGAGAAAACTGTTTAAAAGGAATATATGATTAGGTATTATCATGACAGGAGTCCAGAATGAAGGACACACAGCAGAGTGGACTTGCGGGGGGAGGGATTGTATAACACGGAAAGAATTTTTCTTTTACATTTCAAGGAGAAAAGCAAATTGGGGTTTGAGAGGGGAAGGGCAGGGAGAAAAGTGCAACAATGAAGGAATGGAAATCCTAAGTCTCTAAGATTTCATTAAAATTTAAAAAAACTCAGCACTGATGAAAAAGACGACTCAGTTGAAAAATAGGAATCTAAACAGACATCCCAGTAAACAATATACAGATGGCAAAATAGGAATATGAGCAGGTAGGTGTCCAACATTATATGTCATTAGAGAATAACAATAAAATGAGGTACCTCTGCACACCTATTACAGTGGCTAGAATCTCAGATGTTGACTGATAAAGATGTAGAGCACCTCAAACTCTTGTTCCTTTCTGGTGGAGATGCAAAACGATTTATCATGTGACTATTTTAGAATATAGTCTGATAGTTTCTTAAATGAAATACAGGTTGATGATGTAAACAATCATTTGGTCGCTTGTTTTGTGCTGCTGAGTTGAAACTGGCTCGTAGCTGACTCTCCAGTGTGTTTTCTGAGACTGTAAATTGCATAGGAGGGGTGATGGCCTGTCTTTATCCACAAAGCTGCTGGTGAATTTGAATAGCATGCATTTGAGTTGGCATTGCAGCTTCTTATTCCTAGACCACCAGAGCTTCCTAACAATTGGTCTGAGTATTCTAAATTAATTGAATAGCATGTCCAGAAACAATCTACATACAAATATTTATTTGTAGCACTTTTATTTATAATTGCCAAAAAGTGAAAGCAACCAAAATGATAGAAAATTATGATGTATATATTATCTTCTCCAATGGCTTATTATTTAGCAATAAATAATGACTTACAAAGCTTTGGAAAGACCTGAAGGAAAGGTAAATGCATGTTGCAAAGCGAAAAAAGCCAGTCTGAAAATGATCCGTAGCATTTTATTTTCGTTCTCCATCATTGGGAGGGAATGGGGAAGGTAAATCTACAAAGACAGTAGAAAGATCATGGTTCAGGGAAACAGGAGAAATAAAGGAATGTTTATGTGGACACCGGACAGTTTGGGGGCCAGATTCTATTATGCATTTGTCAAAATGTATAAAAACCATAATATATAATGATTCATTCTTTAGATAGTCTATGGACTTCAGTTAATACTAATGTATCAGTATTGAACTTTAGTTAATACAGATGTATCAGTATTGGTAGACTAGTTATAACAAATACATCACACTATAATGCAGAATGATAAAAATAGAAAAAACTGCAACTGGTTGAAGGAGAAGATGTATGAGACTGCTCTGACACTGATGAGTCAAATGTGATAATGGTTACCCATGGTGGACAGTGTTTGGTGGAGCTTCCCGATTTAAACAAGCTTGGAAGCAAGAATGGCATCCACTTCCAAAATGGCTTGCCTCTGAAAAATCTGAACATGGAGAAACAAAGTTATATAGATGTTCAGGTCTTTCATTCATGGGGTCACTATGAGTCCTCTGTGACTTATCAACAACAATATATCAGTATTGGTACAGAATAATTATAATAGGGAAAAACTTCAACTGGGTTGAAGGAGATGTATGGGAATTCTTTACTTTCTATGTAGTTTTTCAATAAAATAGCTCTTAAAAAGACTGCATCATAAAACAAAGCTTGCTAAAATATTTTTATTGATATATAGTGAACAGTATCATTTCCATGACTGACTTACTATATACATTTTTAAGTATACATTAAGAATTAATCATTTAAATTTATTTGTTAATAGGATAAGGATGAGACTGAAACTATTAAGCAGACTCAAATATCTGAGGTATATGATGGGGAAGGTCCAAAAAATGTGAGATCTGATGTTTCTGATCAAGAAGAAGATGAAGAAAGTGAAGAATGCCCAGTGTCTATTAGTAAGTTTAAAGGCTCTGCTCTATTACACATCTTTGTGGTTCATGTATTGACACTGTTTGATAAAGTGTATGAGGATAAAATTTAGTGCCTAGCAACTCTACAGTTCAGATTCATCTATCAGTCTAACACTGTTTACCTGTCCATGCTGCACTACTATTCTGATACTTAGTGTTTTTAATATTTTCCGTATTGTATAGAAAACACTTATACATTATAGGTATACAATAAATAATAGTGCAAAATTTTGCTGAAAATTATGTATGAATCAATGTAGATTTGTCTAAAGCTGAAACTCAAGCTTTGACTAATTACGGAAGTGGAGAAGATGAGAATGAGGATGAAGAAATAGAAGACTTTGAAGAGGGGCCTGTTGATGTGCAGACTTCACTTCAAGCTAACACTGACACCACAGAAGAACATGAACATAATCAGGTAATCAATATAGACCAGCCTGCCCTCCTCTAAGCTCATTTTAATTATAGGACAGCAGATTATTCTTAAAGGTGCCAGAGTTTATTGCTTTCCCTATTTTTGTAAATAAACACTTTACTATACCTGTTTCAACCTGAAACCTTTAAATTCAGCAATATTTCCTTTTTTTTCAAGCATTGTAGTCTTAAGTTTCTATAAGAAGCCTTAAAGAATTTGAAGATTACTTTAGGAAAAAAAACGTTTTCATTTATATTTTAGTCTTACTCATACATAAATATGTTGATTAGGACAAAGTCAGAGACTTACAACAACAAAAAATATTGCATTCCCCACTTCATCCTCTTCCCACACTCATATTTTTAAAAACTTATTATTAATTTCAATGAAAATGTACAGAGACTTTGGATTTCCATTCATTCATTGTTGCACTTTTCTCCCCTCCCAGCCCTCCCCCCTAGTACACTACCCTCTTGGAAAAGTAAAAGAAAAATTCTTTCACTGTTTTACAGTCACTCCCCCCAGGTCCACTCCAGTAGGCAACCTTCGCTCTGGACTCCTGGCATGACAAAAATACCTAATCACATACCCCTTTTAGACAGTTTTCTCCCTCATCTGTTTCAATGCAATATAGATTATTGAACCTGTCTTTCTCAGTCTCCCCCCAACCCTGAGGTCAGTCCCATTTTACAACAGTGGCACCATGCAGTATTTGTCCTTTTGTGACTGGGATATTTCACTCAGCATAATGTTCTCCAGAGTCAACCATTTTGAATAATATTGCATGAGTTCCTTGTTTTTCAATGCAGTGTAGTATTCCATTGTGTGACTATGCCACAGCTTCTCTGTCCATTTGTTGATGGGCACTTAGGTTGTTCCAGTTCCTTGCTATTGTGAACAAAGCCACGAAAAACATGGATGTGCACATAATCTGCTTGGATGTCAGTTATGGTCTCTTTGGGGTTTATTCCCAATAGTGGGTCAAATGGTATCTCTATTTGCAACTTTTTGAGAAAGCGCCACACTGCCTTCCACAGTGGTTGTACCATTTTACACTCCCACCAACAGTGAATAAGGGGTTCCAGTTTCTCCACAACCTTGTCAAACCAAGCTAATATTATAATGGCTACTTTTAATTATCTCTATTTCTGAATAGTTTGTCTATCTGGAGAAGTTCTGCTTTCTAGCATTAGGACCATTAAGAGTAGGAATTATCTTAATAATAGCAAGATTGTCTTAAGTTTAGTTCTTACTTATTAACTTTTATTATAATAAATGAGGTTGGTTTGGGGGGAGGGTTTGAGGGGTTTTTTAGTTGCTTTATCTCATCCTCCTTTAATTATATCTTTCTTGGTTAAATTTATATGTAACCAAATATTTAAATTTAGCCGCTGTTGTTATTGTTAAGTGCCTTCAGGTTGTAGGCAACTCATAGCAACCCTATGAACCAAAGACCTGAGCACATGTATAACTTTCATCCTTTCTCCGGGTTCATAGGGTTTTCTGAGGCAAGCTATTTCGGAAGTGGATGCCACTCCTGCTTCCGAGCTTGTTTTAATCGGAGAACTCCACCAAACACTATCTACCATGGGTAACCATTATTGCATTTGACACATCAGTATCACAGTGTTTACCTTCACAGCAACCATGAGTTACCTCTGTACAGCAAATAGACCGGTGCTATATCACTTAGAAGAATGTTTGACCAAAACCAATTTAAATTTAGCCATAGTTTACTCATTTTATTCAAACTGATTGCTGAATCTGGAAAATATTGTTTACCTTGTCGAGTTTCTCCTGAACTCAATAAATGTCTTAATTTTTAATTTCTCTTGAACATAAGCCAAGTCTCCTGTTGTTGTTGGGTGCCATTGAGTATAACTCAGAGTCTGTGAACCACAGACCCTGTCCTGTCCTGGGCCATCTTCATCATATCTGACACTCTTGAGTCACCATGTCAATTCATCTTGTTAAAGGTCTTCCTCTTTCTCACTAGCACTCCACCTTCCCAAACTTGATATCCCTTTCCAAGGAATATTCTCTTCCAGCACCATGTCCGAAGTATGAGATGAAACTTTGCCATCTTTGCCTCAGAGGAACACTCTGACGGCACTTTTTCCAAGATAGACGTGTTTGTTCTTTTGGAATCTTTGTAGAACTATCTGTGGACCAAATTTGTAAATCCTTTTATTTTCTAGAATTGTCATTGTGTATCATTGAATCCAGTTCATAGCTGACTTGCCAGTCATTTTTAGAGGCAGTTTAATTGCACGGGGGAAGATTGCCTATTTCTCCCACAGAGCAATTGATTGATTTGACCCATGTGCCTTTGGGATGGCAGTGCAGCTTCTTGGCTTTGGCCAGTCTTTGCCTTTCTCTACTTGTTTATTGTGTCAGTTTGATGGAGTATATTTTCCAGTATTGTTTTTAAGAAAGAGTAGATAAAAGACATGTGTTTTATGATGTTACACATCTGAAAGAATTTTGATTCTTGCTCACTGAAAAGAATTTCCCCTATTTCTTTGAAAACATATATATTTCTTGGTATTGTTTCCAATCCTTATGATGAGAAGTTAGCGCCTTCCTTAGTTTCTAAGTTACTGCCCTTTTTATTTGTTTTTTCCCTCCCTGCCATTTCTTGCCTAGTATATAGAAGCTTGTCTGCTAGGATTCTGTGTGAGAAGGGAGCTGACAACCCTTCCATTTTATTTATTTATATATATATATATATATATATATATTCATACTAGATCCTTCTGGTTTTAATATGGCACCTTAACCTGTCTTCATTTGTGCTCTCTGTCACTACTATCATGGTTCCCAACCCCCAGGTCTGATGCTCACTTCTTCATTTTTTTGTTGAGGTTAGAGGAGGAGCCTAGATATTTCACTTTTTTTTTAACACCTTCAAATAATCATCCTTTTTAAAGCACTTTACCACCACCACCATTCTCCTTCCTTTTCTAAAATCTGGTACCTCCAACTATGGAATGAATCTCAGCTTTTGTTGTCTACCTTTTGCTGAAGGCATTTAATTTTCTCAATCTCTGTCTGTAATATTACAACGCAACGAAACACAGTCACATCCTGTGTCATCTTCCTAGTCCTTGTGCTTGAGCCCATTATGGAAACCACTTTGTCAGTCCAACTCCTTAGGGGCGTTCCTTTTTTTCACTGACCTGTACCAAAGATGCCTTTCTCCAGGGACTGAAGCTATTAAAACATGTCTTTTCCCTTTTAGGTTCTACAGCATGAATTTAAAAAAGAAACTGAAAGTAAAAATGTCTCTTTAGAACAAGAACTCGCTGCTACTAAAGGTAAGAAATGTAAGTAACATAGGATTAGCTAAAAAAAAAATTTAAAATTTGCACACTACATAGAAAACAGGTCATAGGTACTTTTTTTAAAAAAAAAGAAGTGCACTTCCGTACTGTTTTTATCCCTACTCTTTAGCTATAAATTGAGGGGTCATAAGGGCTGGAGGAAAGTATTTAAATTTACATGTAATTAGTTTGATAGTCATAAAACAGTATTGTTTAAAGATCATATGCAGATAGGTAGAACCAAGAGAGTATATTTTGTGCATATATACTTTCTAATTTGTCAGAATATTGTTAACAGCTAGATGAGAAAAATCCACTTATTTCAAAATGTCTCATGAACATTCAGAAGAAGATATATCATAGTATAATAGAATGTTGTTGTGTTGTTGTTAAGTGCCATCCAGTCGCAGGCAGCTCATAGGGACCCTATGAAGGAGAGTCCTCAACGCTTGGGGGTGTCTCATCCTCTCTCCAGGTTCATAGGGTTTCCAGAGGCAAGCTGTTATGGAAGTGGATGCCACTCCTCCTTCCAAGCTTGTTTTAATTGGGGAGCTCCACCCTACTCTGTCCACATTGGGTGGCCAACCATTAATGCATTTGACACATCATTGTCACAGTGTTCAGCCTCACAACAACCACAAGTTACCACTGTATGGCAACTTGTACACCAGGGCTATACGACCTAGAGGAATGTCTGAACAAAAACAATGAAAGACAGGCCCGAGGGCCGCAGATTAAAAGTCACCCACCTTCGGCTTGGTAGCATCGCTTTCTGTCCACTGGGCCAGCTGATCTCTCTATGTTGATGTTATTGTTAAGTGCCATTGAGTTGCAGGCAACTCATAGCGAGCGACCCTATGAAGGAAAGTCCTCGACGCTTGGGTGTCTTTCATCCTCCCTCCAGGTTCATAGGGTCTCCGTGTAATAGAATAGAAGAATAAATATCAAAAGGACATTAACTTTTCAGGAAATTCTTAATAATGGAAATGAAGATGATTATTTTCAACCCTTCATAAGTAACAGTGTCAGTCTAGTGATAAAGGTGTGCTTAATCCAGGCCATGGTCTTCTCAATTACTTGTTCACTTCAGAGAGCTGCGTAATGGCTAAAGATGACAGAAGGAGAACAGGTACCTTTGAGTTGTGACACTGAAGAATCTTGAACATACCATGGACTGCCAAGAAAACAAATAGTTCTGTCTTGGAGAGGGTGAAACCAAGTCTCTCCTTGGAGGCAAGCATTTTGAAACTCTGTCTTACATACTTTGAGCATGTGGCCAGGAGAGATGGGTCCTTGGAGAAGGACATCATACTTGGAAGGGTGGAGGGACAGCACAGGAGAAGAAAACCCCAGATGAGATGGATTGATACAGAGTGAGGGAGGCAAAGAGTATCTCACAATACAAATTCAGGTTTTAGTCCAAAGCACAATTTCTCAGTTAAGTGTAGGCTCCAGTTGCACTTCAGCAGTCCCATCCAAGTCATTGCCTGAGAGCAATAATAAGTCAGCTTCTCCTTCAGTCATTTGTCCAGAACAGTCACGCCTTTAACTGTGGCCAGCACAAATGCAAGAAGCCTCAGATCACAACTTACCACAATTTCTCCACAGCAATACCACAGTCTCTCCAACACCAGGGTCTTACTCTCTTAGGGTCTTACGGCCGTAAGCTTAGCTTGCCTCAAGTCTTGCCATTCTGTGTGGAAGCACTTTTTCTCTTAGCCTCGTCTCACAGCTGCTGATGATTTGCAGTACCGTGTGTCTGCAGTTAAGGTAGCTGGAGACCAAAGGCAGCTAATTATAATGGCTATAAAAGCCAACTTTTAGGCCAAAACCACACCTATTTAATCTGTGTACCAATCAGGTAATTCAAGAAGCTGGACTTTATGAAGAGGAATGTAGAATCAGAATTGGAGAAAGACTCATCAACAACTTGCATTATGCAGATGACACAACCTTACTTGCTGAAAATTTGGAAGACTTAAAACATTTGATGCAGATGATTGAGACTGCAATCTTCCATATCAAGACTCAACATATCAACATTAAGAAGCCAACATTATCACACCCCCATTACCTCAGTCAGTTCATCTCATCTTCCTCTTTTACACTATCCCTTCACCCTTTCAAGCATGATGTCCTTCTCCAAGGCTGGTCCCTCCTGGGTGCAAGCCCAAAGAATTTGAGACAGATCTTTAAAACTCTTGCCTCCAAGGAGCAGCTTGGTTTCACCCTCTCCTGGACAGGGTGTTCTTTTTGTTCTCCTGGTGGTCCATGAGTATGTTTAATACTCTCCTCCAACACCATAACTCAAAGGCATTGATGATTCTTCTGTCAATCTTAGTCATTGTCCAGCTCTCTGATGCAGAGCAAGTAATTGTGAAGACCATGGCCTAAATCAGGTGCACCTTAGCCTCTAGACTGGCATCATTGTTCTTTAGCACTTTTAGAGGTCTCTGACAGCAGATTTCCCGAATGCAATTAGTCTTTTAATATTCTGACTGCTGGTACCAAGAGGGTTGTAAAAAGAGCAGTGGCTGTGTGGGGAACACCATATATGACCTTCCTTAACTTGACAGAGGAAAAATACTCCCATCCACAACATCAGTATCACAAAACCAATTCCCATGAGGTCAGACATGTCCCTCATGCTCCCATCCCTCTTTCTACTCATCTCAGCACCAATCCTACCGCTCTCCTGGGTCTAAAATCTGATGTGGTAACTCACAGACCACAAAGAACCATGTTGGAAAGTCAAAAGTTTATAATGCAGATTAATAGCAGAATATAGTCAAGAGAATTCCCAAAATGTGCACACAGGCACCTCAGCCTTAAACCTTGTAGCTTTAATGTTCCCTTGTTCTCATTCCTGCCAATAAATACTGGCTTCCTCCTGACTGTTCAACACAGTTCTCAGTCCTGCTAATATTGGCTGTCCCCCTTCTTTAGTTCAGCCATTGCTGTTGCTGCCACCCCAAAGCATTTCCTACATCTCACCAGGTTAAAGGAGCTCTCTCTTATCTGGCTGGGGTAAATGTTCCATCTTCTGGTGGGAAAAGATTCCATTTCTACAGTTAGAGTTGTTCAATTTATTGGGAAGACTAACGAGTCTTCTTGTAGATTGTTCAGACTGGCCAATCCTCTTAACAGAATGGTAGATAGCCAATCTCTGTGATAAGCCAGTATGCCCTGTTCACATAGCCCTGCTCTTCCACTTAGTCGTCCAGCCTATAAAAGCCATATTGAAAGACATACCCCGTAAGGGTTGACTGTGGAGCTGAGCAATGTCTGTCTGTCCTGGTGCTGCCAAATGGCCTAGGGAAAATCTTTTTTTTCTTCATGTTTAGCCTCAATCTGTATTGAAGATGAAAGGACCTTTTACAGCAAATGCTTCAGGTCCTACTTGCAAGATCATGTCATCTGTGTAACACAAGTTGAGTCTTCCTCCATTGCTGATGCCACATTCCTCCTCATAAAGCCTAGCTTTTTGAATGATCTTTTCTGCATACAGATTAAATAGGTATGGAAAAAGGACACATCCCAGATGTACTCCTTTCTCCTTGCTATATTTTGAACCTTGTAATATTTGCTTCATTCTGTCAGCGATTTCCTGCTCTAAGTATAGGTTTCACATGAGCATAATAAGGTGTTTGGAAATTCCCATTCTTCTCAATGTTAGCCACAGTTTGTTGTGTTATAGACTGATCAAACACCCAAAACTATGATCCTTAGTCACTTTTTGAGCATGAAACAAAATTCACCCCAGCAACCCACTTTCAGCCAAATAATATCCATGTCTATAAGATGAACAGAAACACCAAAGAGGTACTGAATCCTTAGCATAGTCAAGCAAGTAATAATAAAAGGATAGTATCCTAGGGAGATTATACACATGGACTTCACCTGATGGTATGCATAGGAATCAGATCGACTACATCTGTGGAAGGAACCGCTGGAGAAGCTCAATATC
>NW_006399878.1:1820014-1859158 GCF_000299155.1 Elephantulus edwardii | reverse complement strand
CAGAGGCGGTGCGGTTGGCGCAGGATAGAGCAGGGTTTAGGGCTGTTGTGCATAGGGTCGCTATGAGTCGGAAACGACTCGATGGCACATAACAACAACATCCTAGGGAGAGAGCCTAGAAGGCAGGAAAAGATAGCATAGAAGGATTAATGGAAATGAGATTAATGAAGTGGAAAGAATAGTTTAATAATTGACATTTAATTAATGTAATAAACTAAAACGTGTATGAATGGTTGAATGGAAAA
Source organism: Elephantulus edwardii (assembly GCF_000299155.1). NCBI lineage: Eukaryota > Metazoa > Chordata > Mammalia > Macroscelidea > Macroscelididae > Elephantulus > Elephantulus edwardii. The sequence goes on along the minus strand of NW_006399878.1, from coordinate 1,858,913 downwards.
CCAATTGCTTTGTAAACTTTCGCTCAGCACAAGTTTTGTTTTTTAAAAAAAAAAGCTTAAGCATTTATTTTTAAGATTACCTAATGAGACTTTTATATACTTCAGATATTTTTTAAATAAATCTCAGTCACAAAAGGACACATACTGCATAGTGCCACTGATGTAAAACAGGACTGACATAGGGGTTGGCGTGAGACTGAGAAAGATGGGGGATATTATGTATACTGCATTGAAACAGATGAAAGAGAGAGCTGTTGAAAAGGGATATATGATTAGGTATTATTGTCATGACAGGAGTCCAGAATGAAGGCTACGTAGTGGAGTGGACCTGGGAAGAGCGATTGTATAACTATGAAAGAATTTTTCTTTTACTTTTCAAAGAGAAGAGCACATTGGCCGGGGGGTGGTTGGGCAGGGAGAAAAGTGAAACGATGAATGAATCAAAATCCAAAGTTTCTGTAAACTTTTATTAAAATTAATAATAAAAATTACTGTAAAAAATACTAATTACTAGCAAATACAAGTTTGAAGGTATTGGACCTGATAGATGCCTTTCTCCTCTTTAAAATCCACTGTAAGTATTATAAATGCTGGATTTCTGCAAATAACTGTTAAAGAAAAATAGGCAAGTAAAACACAGCACTGGACTGATACACATCATGATAGATGGAGAGGAGACTGAAATTGTCAACAGCTTCATCTTACTTAGACTCACAGTTAACATCCTTGATACCCACAGTCAGGAAGTAAGACGCACTGCACTGGAAAAATCTGCAGTTAGGGATCTTTCTAGATTATTGAGCAGTAATAATGTCAGTTTGAGGACAAAGGTGCGTCTGATTCACGCCATGACCTTTACAGTTACCAGCTATGTATCCGAGACCTGGACAGTGAATACGGATGACAAAGAATTGATGCCTTTGAGCTGTGGTGTTGGAGAAGAACACTAAGCATCCCATGGACGGCCAAAAGAATAAACAGATACATCTTGGAGAAGGCACAGCTGAAGTGCTTTTGGGGGCCAAAAATGATGAGACTTCACCTCACATACTTTAAGCATGTTGCTAGAAGGGGATATTCCTTGGAGAGTGACATGCTTAGAAGGGTGGAGAGTTGGTAAAGGAGAGGAAGACCTTCAACCATGTAAACTGACATAGTGACTGCCACAGTGGACTCTTGTGTGTCAGGAAGTGTGAGGATGGCACAGGATATAACAGGGTTCAGATCTTTTCTTCATAGGGTTGCTATGAATCATACTCGACATTACAGGACCTAACAACAACTATAATAGACAAAATTCCTTAAGGGAGTCAAATGTAGATACAAATTCAAGTAATATTTGTCTGTTTCTGAAACCTCTGCCTGAAAGAGGTTCATTAGAAATGGGATAGATTTGAGGCATCTCACTACAAGACAGCTTGATACTGGTAGAATGACAGACACATAGATCAATGGAATAGAATTGAGAATCCAGAAATCAGCCCATCTACCTATGGTCAACTGATTTTTGACAAGGAGTTGAAGTCAGTTAAGTGGGAAAACTAAAGCCTTTTTAACAAATGATGTTGGCAAAATTGGAAAACTATCTGTAAAAAAACTCAAGATCCACACATCACTCCATTCACAAAAACCAACTCAAAGTGGATCAAGGGCCTAGGACTAAAACCAAAGACTATAAATTTCATTAAAGAAAAGTTTGGAAGAACTCTAGAAACCCTGATCCACATCATAAACAGTCTTCCAAGCATCCTGAAAAACCTACAACCAGGAGAGGGTAAAATAGATGAATGAGACATTCTAAGAATAAAATCCCTTTGCACATCCAAAATCTTCTCCAACAGGGTAAAAAGGGAAGCCACAGACTGAGAAAGAGTAACTGGTAATGACATAGTTGCTGAGAAACTTACATCTAGAATTTATAAAATATTTGAGCACCACAAGATAAAGGAAAACAACCTAGTTGAAAAATGGGCACAAGATAAGAACAGACATTTCACCAAGAAGACATTCAGATGGCGAACAGACACATGAAGAAATGTTCAAAATCCCTAGCTCTTAGAGAGGTGCAAATCAAAATACTTAGCAGATATCATCTCACCCCAGTAAGAACAGCAAAATTTAACCGAACAGCAAACAACAAATGCAGTAGCAAATGCTGGCAAGGTTGCGGGAAAACTGGAACCCTTATTCACTGTTGTTGGGAGTGTACAGCCACTATGGAAGGCTGTATGGCACTTTCTCAAAAAGTAGCAAATAGAAATATCATTTGACCAGCAATTCCACTACTGGGAATATACTGTAAAGAAACCAGAACGGCCACCCACACAGCTATATGTTCTCCCATGTTTATTGCAGCTTTGTTTACGATAGCAAAGAGTTGGAAACAACCCAGGTGCCCGTCAACAAACGAATGGATAGAGAAGTTGTGGTATATTCACACAGTGGATACTGTGCTATAGTGAAAAACAAGGAATTAATGAAATACTATATACAAAATGGGTGACCCTGGAGGACATTGTGTTGAGTGAAATACCTCAGTCACAAAAGGGTAAATACTGCCACTGTTGTAAAGCAGAAATGATAATCAGGGTTGAGGAAAACTTAAGAGGCGATAAATAATGTATACTGCATTGAAACAGATGAGGCAGAGTACTGTTTAGGAGGACAATATGACAAAAATCCAGAATGAAAGCTGCATAGTAGAGTGGCCTTGGGGATAGGGTGCATAACAATGAAAGATTTTTAATTTTTTTTTGTCTGTCAAAGAGAAAACAAACTAAGGGGAGGAAAGTCAACAATGAATGAATGAGAATAAAAAAGATGGGATAGATTTCAGGAGTTTGATTTTTATAATCTGTAAAGAATTAGACTAGACTTGAGGAACATTGATAGGGAAAATTTATATTGTCTTTTGAGTCTTAAATGCCTTGATTTTGTTCATACATACAAATTGCTTTTATTTGGTTTATTATATGGTAAAATTTAACAACTTCAGGATTTTACCGATACTAAATTTCTTTTTTTTGATCCCAGATGACCAAGAAAACACTCCTGTGAAACCCTGTTATCTCAATATCTTGGAAAATGAACAGCCTCTAAATAGTACTGCCCATAAGGACTCACTTCCAACCACTGATTCAGATAAGCAACCTCATCCTTTGCCATTACCTTTAACTGAAGCTGAAGCTGTAGTGCCTCAAGTCAAAGAAGTTAAATCTGCTCAGGAAACTCCTGAAAGCTCTTTGGCTGGAAGTCCTGATACGGAATCTCCTGTGTTAGTGAATGATTATGTATGTATCATTTACATTTCCACATTCTTGTTTTCAGGTTTTGTTAATTTTCAATTGAATAGTGTTCACATAAAAACAAATCTGATTTATTAACTATCAGGAGAATTATTTCTTAACCAAGCTATTTTGAATAGAATAGAAAGATAGTAGTGAATTAAGACACTATTTAAAAACTTAGAAACTGTTCTACTTTTTCAAAATTCTTAGAACTAAAGACACTTGAGGTTTAGGTGTCAAATGTGGAAGAATTGTAATGTCAGAGATAACCTGAAATTACATGCAAAAATAATTCTTTTGAATCATCATTTATCTCTTTCAGTACTCATACTTTACTCAGTTACTTAGAACATTTCACAAATCATTGACATAGCTGGAAATTTATATTTTGAATAGGAAATAAAGACAAACTCCTTATCCTTATGTAGCAAAAGAGTAGAAAATTTGTATTAACAAATCACCTTCCTTTCAACTTAATTTTGTACTGTTTATTTCTTAAGATCCTCATGTATGTTTTGTTACTTCTCTTGTCATTAAAATGACAGGGATTTATAATTCTGTATCAGAACCAAATAAGTACTTACAGATCCAAGTAATATAGTTAATGCTCTTAATAATTTCCCTACTTAAATATTTATTTATTATTTTACCTTAGCAACTTCTCTAGGAGAGCATATATTGTTTCAAAGCATTGCTAGAATAATTCTTTTTAACGCAATAAAATTATATATTTAAAACACTGACAGATATACTGATATTGATATATTCTTATCATTTAATCAGTACAGAGTTGTTATACGAGACATTTAATTGAAATAAATTTAGATTTTGGAGGGCCTCAAATTTGAATTTTAGGTAGGAGACTCTAACGGAGTTTTGTGCTACAAAATGGTGAAGTGGTTAGTGTGCTGGTTTTTGGAGATTCACTTAATGACTACCTAAGATCCATCATCAAAGAGTGAGCAGTGTTAGAATGTTTCACTTCCCTGTTACTGATTATGTTAGCTACCTATGAGTCAGATCCAAGACCTAGCAGCCCTGTTTTTCAGGCTGTAATTTTCATAGGAAAAGATTACCAGATCTTTTCCCTTGTGGAGCCTCTCTGTAGATTTGAACTACCAAACTTTTAGTTTATGATTATTACTCAACGTTCCTCTTCACTTTCCTATAAGTATGAAATAAGAACTGAATGAAAGTAGGATGAGAGAATAAAAGAAGAATCTGTGATTGCCTTTGGGTAGTTGGCATTATTATGGTACTGTTTAGGTGGAAAAACTAAGGGAAGAAATTCGTTTGGATTTTGGAAAAACAAGTTTGAGATGATCACAAAAATCGGTTACCAAATTTATAGTTCATCTTTCTCTTTGAGCCCTAGCAGAGTTAGTAGTTTTAAATGCTTACTTAAGATTAGCTAGATAGAATTCTGATGCATACTGAGATTTAGTTGTGTTTTTATATTTTTACTCTTACAGTAATTGCTACTGTTTTTCCTATGTGCTACATAAATTAGCCTGTTTCAAAATAAAATGGGAATAAGTATACTTTGATATCCTTGGAGTTACTTTTTATTTTCTAAGGTAATGTAGTAACATTAAGTGATAGATTCTTTATGTGTCTTACGAACCGCAGATACTATCTGTCAATGGTGAAAAATAAAATGAACAGTATTAAGTTACAAAAAGGTTCTTTCAAAATTGGAAGGAACAAAGGGTAGTTTGTACAGAAAAAGGTTAATTACATAAAAGCACCCAACTTGTTTTCTAGTATTGATATAACTGCTTTACCAGTATATTATTTAGTCCTATTGTTATATGGATCTTGGCAGAAAGTCGAGAATACCAGAACGTCTACCTGAGCTTTATTGATTATGCAAGGGCTTTTGACTGTGTGGATCACAACAAGCTATGGCTGACTCTGAGAAGAATGGGAATCTCAGAACATTTGATTGTGCTTATGCGAAACCTATACTTGGACCAAGAGGCCCTTGTCAGAACAGAGCAAGGAGACTCTACATGGTTCAAAATCAAGAAGGGGTTCCGTCAGGGATGTATTCTGTCTCCATACCTTTTAAGTCTGTATGCAGAACAGATCATCTGAGACGATATGCTGTACGAGGAGGAATGTGGCATCAGGATTGGTGGAAGAAGAATCAACAACCTGCGTTATGTGGATGCCACAACCCTGCTTGCTGAAACTGAGGAGGAACTGAAACTGAAGCACTTGCTGCAGAAGGTCAAGGACTGCGGTCTTCTATATGGATTGAACCTCAATATCAAGAAAACAAAGATTCTCATCACTGGGCCAATTGGCAGCATCAGTATGGATGGTGAAGAGATTGAGATAGTTAACAGTTTTAGTTTACTTGGTTCCACAGTCAACACTCTTGGTAACAGCAGCCAGGAAATCAGGAGATGAATTGCATTGGGAAAGTCAGCTATGAGGGACCTCTCAAGAGTACTGAAGAGCAACAATGTCAGGCTGGAAACTAAGGTGTGCCTGATCCGGGCTATCGTCTTGGCAGTTACGTGCTATGCATCAGAGGGTTGGACAGTAAATACGGATGATAGAAAGGGAATTGATGCCTTTGAGCTGTCGTGCTGGAGAAGTGTATTGAATATACCATGGACTGCTAGGAGAACAAACAGGTTTGTCCTGGAGAAGGTGAAGTCAGAATGCTCCTTGGGGTCTAGGATTCTGAAGCTTCGTCTGACATACTTTGGACATGTTGCAAGGAGGGACTGGTCCTTGGAGAGGGACATTATGTTTGGCAGAGTGGAGGGGCGGCGAAGGAGAGGAAGACCTTCAATGAGATGGATCGATTCTGTGACTGGAGTGGTGAGAATAAGTGCATTTGAAATGGCTAGGTTGGCACAGGATAGAACGGCATTTAGAGCTCTTATACATAGGGTCACTATGAGTCACAAGCGACTCGATGGCACATAACAATAACAACAACATTGTTCTTAAAGTACTCTCTTTTATTCTTTCCTTGAGTTCTGAGGTTTTAGCTAATTAGGGATAAAGTCCAGTTGTTTATGGGTTAGTTTATCATTTCATAGTATTTGACATCTTTTATTTTAAAATTTGTCCTCATGACAAATAAGACAGTTGTTTGTAAAATTTATCAAAATGTCGTGACTATAAAAGCTTCATTTGAAATGCATTATTCTTAAGAATCTCTATAATTCACTATTGCATCCAGTAAACTAGACTTTGATATTCAAGGGGGTGTGGAGGTTAAAAGTAGTAAATGCATATTCCTAGTCAAATGTAGGAGAATAGGTGACTTGCTGCTTGTTTTAAACCAAGCATAACTCTTGCCTGATGATACCAACTTTTAATTGAACGTTAGATTAAAAAGTTAGGCAGTTCGGAGCTCTGGTGGCCTAGTGGCAAGAAGCTGCACTGCAATCCCCGAGGTACATGGTTCAAATTTACCAGATGCCCTGCTGGAGAAGGAGCGGCAATATCCTCCTGTATTAGTCAGATCCGATTTGATGGTACACACACACAATTTTTTTAAAAAAGGAAGAAAAGTTAGGCAGTATTCCCACAGCTGTAGTCGTATGTATGATCTTTCTTGTTACATCAAGAATATAATTTTATTTAGAGTTAAGTATAGAAGAAAACCATATGTGATCAATCACTGATAATAGACATTAGAATCTTGTCATGAATGGCTTTATTTCCAGAGATGATCATACATTAAGTTTATTTCTTTTACAGGAAGCAGAATCTGGTAACATAAGTCAAAAATCTGATGAAGAAGACTTTGTTAAAGTTGAAGATTTACCACTTAAACTAACAATATATTCAGAGGTATTGGGCTCTCTTTAATTATACTTTATGAAACAAACACTATTATGTTTCATTATTAATCCATATTTTCCTTTTCATCACAAAGGCAGATCTCAGGAAGAAAATGGTAGAAGAGGAACAGAGTAATCACTTATCTGAGGAAATATGTGTAGCACAAACTGAAGAATTAGTTGGGAATTCTCAAAGACTAAAAGAGCCTGGTAAGAGTTATTAATTTTTTATCTCATTATATTGCAAAATTTTAGAATTTTTATAGTCATTTTATTTTATTTTAAAATGTGCTGCTTTTCACTATAACCTGAGAGGCTTGAACCAAATTTCACAAAGGAAATATATGTCTGTAAAAATTGTTATTCAGTTGTCTAATTTATAAAAGAAAATTCTAGACTATTTTCCATCATTCACGTACATTGAGTTGTAACCAACTCATAGCTAACCCTCTAGTGGGTTTTCAGAGGCTAAAAGTCTTTGGGAGGAGATTGTTCATCTTTCTCCCATCGAGCAGCTGGTTTATTCTAACAAGCAACCGTAGCAAAGTAATACATGCACATAATACAGAAAAAGAAATACACAGTTTAAAAATAACAATAACCTACTTCATCTAATTACAATTTTTAGTTTTACAGTAAGAAACGTCTGTAACTCTGATAGTCTTACTTTTTTGTGTTTCTAAAATAATTGCTTTCTTCCTTATTAAAAGTAAATAGACTTTTTTCTTCTCAGTATTTGTTATTTTTTATTTTTCTAATGTATTTTTTATTTTAAATGTGTATTTTTTCCTAGTTCTATCAACGTTGGTCATTTTCATTATTCCTCCCTCCCTTTCCTCTGTCATCTTTGTTTAGTTTTGTTTATTCTCTTTATTAAAGCTAATAAACACACGTTTTCCCTCTCATAGCCATAGTATATATACAGTAATATATAATAGTAATAAGGATAAATTACACTTCTTCTTTGCAGGGCCAATTGAGAGACCTGGCCTTTCTTTTTTTGAGTTTTTGGTGGCTGTGAGGTTGCTTTAGTAGTATGTTGTTGTTGTTGTTATGTGCCGTCGAGTTGTTTGCGACTCATAGCAACCCTATGTACAACAGCCCTATAGCCACTCTGAAAAATATTTCCTCCATCATAAAGGATTTTGTCCTTGTTACCCTCTTTAAACTGCATAAAATCATATTTATTTGTTGTTGCTATTGGTTTCTCCTCCATTCTCTTTATAGTTCTAGGCTTACTCATTTCTTTTTTTTACTTTTAAACCCATTTTTTTTCCTTCACCATATTTTTTTTATTGCCTCCCTTTTCAGCCACTTCTCTGTAGTAGCTGAGTTCCTTCTCAGTTACTCCCAGTATTCCCAATTTCAGATCACTTCCTATTTTACCTTTGAAATAATTAAGAACCACATTTTGAGAATTGTGAATCAGAAAGGCACCACTCCTTTGAAAATGAACTAAGATTACAGAAAAAGACAGTTGGACTCAACACAGATCTCTCCATCCAGGGCCAGACACACTCTAGTGGGCCATGATCATGATGAAGAGCGCTGTCTCAAGTTAAAACTACCTTGTTCACTTCAGATTGATACTTGCTTTGGAAACAGCATTTGCCAGTTAACAAAAGCCATCAACACTGGCCTTACACTGATATAATTGTACAAAACCACCCAGAGGAAGCAGTAGAGTCCATTGAGGCATTTTATTTGCACTGTATCTCTACAAAAAGAATCCCAGGATTTTTCCTCCTATGTGTTTTCGCCTTGCTTCCTCATGTTTCATGATGCCAGGGAGATTGGTACAGTGAAGCCAATTGATGGGACAGGAGCAGATTATTCTGCCACTTTTTAGATCTTTGAGTTGCACATCAAATCTGGGGCTAATAACGCCACACTTGTTTAACCTGCCTGTGAGGTTGAGAACAGTTTTCCCTGCTCTGTGATCATCAGTGATTTTGAATTTACCAATGTAATTATGCTTCATCATCACTGTCAGGAACCAATCTATAAGAACCTGATAAGAACCTGGCACTTGCCTGTCTCCTTCATATATTGGTGCTTTTGAGAACATCAACGAGGACATTCACGTGCACCGTTGTGGTGGCTCGGAAAGAGGCTTTACTCATTTTTATAATTCTTTTTTCTTCTTTTCCAAGGGGACTCTTCTTTTAGAGACAGGAAATAAACAATAAATTGAAACAGAAACTCTCACCTACTTTTTTAAACTCTGTGTGTTACCAGGAAATTATTTTAGCAAACCAAGTTACGATTTCCTTTGTAATTTTTTTTTTAAAAAAAGCTTCTATGAGCTAGTATTATATCAAAGTAAATTTTAGCAGGTAATGTCTTACTTCACTAATTACTTCATAAGGCCCTAATTACTATTCTGTTTTTCAGAAACGATGGGAACGCAGAATATGTGAGGTGTCTTCAGAAGCTCATCTAATTCTTTTCATATAGTCAGTACCTATATGAAAATGACACTAAATAAACATCTGTTTTTGATCTATATAAAAATGTAAATTAGTTTGACACTGCATTTTTGATAGGTGTACTAATTTCTGCCCATGGCAGTTTAAAACATCAGAAATTGACTTCTGCAGATTCAAACCTTGATACACTGGTTTTTGGTTTGGGGTTTTTTTTTCCCCTTACTCTACCCCATTATGTGATGTTTGGTTACGTTAAATTTTAAAAATAGTTTTAAATAAAATTTGGACTTGTCTGTAAAGGTTTTTCTTTTGGAAGTTATATTGAATTTTATACAGCAAGTCTCTGTTCTATATAATTAAGGTATTCAGAGAAGACTCCATGGTAAAGAGTTAAGAGTTAGAGAAATATCCTATTTCCTATAAAGCCCAGCTACTGATGTTTTCCATGAAGCTAATGCCAGTGTTCCTGCTATTGAGCTTGCTATCCTTTCAGACATGCACATATCCTATTCTGTGAAAGGATAGGGCAGGTTATAAAGATACCCAAAGATAGCTGTGAGATCATCGTAGAGCATATATTAATACTCGATTCAAATTGGGGTAAAAGTTTACAATACCTGTTTATAGTATCTAAAACTTAAATAAGTATCCATTAGATAAATACTAATATTTTCCAGGATTTCACTTCCTTGTATCACTTTAGACTTAAAAGGAAGGAAAAGAGCTTTATATGACTAGTATTTCTGCACAAACAAGTAACATTGTGATTCATTTTAAATGAAAAACCAAATACTTTCAAGTAGGAACTAATAGAACTAAATTTATATACCAGAAGACTAAGATTCTATACACCTTCAGACAGACTTTCCTCTTTTAAGATGATCATTAAAGAGCAAACCACAGCATTTCCTTCTGTCAACAGTACGAGAGAGCAGGTTTGCAGATGAAGCATTTTGTAAAGAAAATCTGTATGACTTCTTTATCAAGTAAATCTGTTTTTAAAAGGTCAGTTACTTTTATACCCCTAAACTTGCCATATTCTTAGTAAGGCTAGATGGATTGAGTTTACAATTAATAAATCACTTTATACATTCTCCCTTGAATAAAATATGAAGAAGTTGTTTCAGGTCTCTTAAATTTGGTAACAATTAGTTGAAATATACTATAAGAAAAGAACCTTCTGGTTATTATTCCTTTAAAACACTTATTTAATACCGCATTGTAAAACTATGGCCAATTCAGGAATGTTAAATCAAGATTTCCCCTAAAAGAATATTTACTATATTACTACTTGACTTAAATTAACATTTCTCCAAATTTAATAAAACCTATTCAGGAAATAACCATTCCAAAATCAAGAATTGCTATCTCATTGACCTTGCTTCTGGGAAATTGAAACAGTAAACTATGTTATTTGTTTTCAAGCCTCCAAGAAAGAAGAAAGAGGAAAGTTTCATTTTGGCTCAAGCCAAACCTTACATATTATGGCCTTTTTTTTTTGTCTCTCTCTTTCCATGTGTGTTATAGATAGATATGCTGGAAGATTTGTACTTACATCTTAGCTAGTGTAATATTTATGAACCTTATAAAAATTGCTTATTTGACCTATGTTACAGCTGCTATTACAAATATATGATTTTGCTTTTTAGTAGATAATTTAGTTTTTAAATACCTATTATTGGAGAGAAGATAACTTGTTTAATATGTTTTTCCTATTAACTGTTTCTCAACAGTTAGACACCAGATACTCTTATTTACCTTAATTTTTCTTATTTTTTTCAACTTAACAATTTACTGAAAGGTAGAGGGAGAAACTGTCAAAATGAGTGAGAGAATCTTACATAGGTGAAAGAATGCCCAACTAGAGCTAGGCAGACAGTGGAAGTACTCTTTGTATTTTGTAACATTCACCTTGGATAAACTGCTTTTTCACTGTTAATAAATGTATATCCTGCATACAAAGCCTGAATTGCATTTTCATTTAAATTGATATATGCTTCAGAATTTATTTCAGAATTATGACTTGACAGTTTTTTAAAAGATAAGGAAAAATGTCATGTTAACTAGCAAGAAAGATTAAATAAGCTGGGTAACACTTTCTTATATATGATATATGGATGTGTTTCTTGCCCAACTAAATATAAATAGCTTATTTGTCGGTCAAAAATGTATTGGTGTTGATTTCACTAATTTCTTTGTATAAATATAGTTGCCCAGTCACTTTATCTAAAAGAGCAATCATTCCTTGTTGGTTGTTTTTGTTGTGTAGCCCTAATTGTTACTAGAGAGCTCTGATGGTCTAGTGATAGGAAGCTATGCTGCAATCCCAAAGACTTGCAGTTCATATCTACCAGCTGCTCCATGGGAGAAAGATGGGCAGTCTCCTCCTTTGCAGCTAACTGCCTCTGAAAACCCTCTGGAGAGTCAGTTCTGGGTTGAGTGTGACTCAATGCTGTACAACAACAATTGCTACTTTCTTTACATATATATGACTTGAGGAGAGAGAACTTGCACAATGTCTTTTTTCTAGTAACTATTGCTAAATAGTTGCTGACAGTTTTTTAAGTTAAAAATGTGCTTGAAAATAAAAGGAGAAACTCAAAATGAGTGAGAGAAAATACTATGCCCATGATATAATGCCTCCATAGAGCTAACCAGATTCTAGAAGTATTCTTTGTATCTTGTAGTACAGCATTCCTCAGATCTTTTGTTGTTGCTGGATAGTTTATTGCCCATTAAGGATCAGAGGGAATCCCTAGATCTACCGTCATTTTATCTTCATAGATTCGTAATTTAAAACTTAGGGCCTGCAACTTAAAAAGTTGTTGCTTTGGTTATTTTAAAAACTAAAGCAGCATTGTATGATGGATGGTGATGAGATTCAGATTGTAAACAGCTTTAGTTTGCTTGGCTCCACAGTCAACACTCTTGGCACCAGCACCCTGGAAATTAAAAGATGTATTGCGTTGGGAAAGTCTGCTGTCAGAGACCTCTCTCCAAAGTACTGAGGAGCAATGATGTCAGTCTGGAGACTAAGGCCATGGTCTTTGCAATCACTTGCTATGCATCAGAGAGCTGGACAGTGACTAGTAATGATAGAAGGAGAATTGATGCCTTTGAGTTGTGATGCTGGAGAAGAATATTGAATATACCATGGACTGCTAAGAGAACAAACAAGTTCATCCTGGAGAGGATGAAGCCAGGCTGCTCCTTGGAGGCAAGGATTCTGAAGCTCCATCTGACATACTTTGGACATGTTGCAAGGAGGGATCAGTCCTTGGAGAGGGACATCATGCTTGGGAGGGTGAAGGGACAGAGCAGGAAAGGAAGACCCTTGGTGAGCTGGATTAGGGTAATGGGGGTTGGTATGTCAGAAACAATAAGATTGGCGCGGGGTAGAGCAGGGTTTAGGGCTGTTGTACACAGGGTCTCTATCAGTCACAAGCGACTCGATGGCACATAACAAAACAGTATAAAGTTTACATATAGAGAACTTATTTCTTACCTGTAGACCTTTAACTTACGAGATATGCTATCTTTTACATATATGTAAATGTATGTATACACAAGCATATTTGGGTATATATTGATATAAAAGCAGCTCTGGTGGCCTAGTGGCAAGAAGCTGCGCAGCAATCCCAGAGGTGCATGGTTCGAGTCCACCAGATGCTCTACTGGAGAAGGAGGGGCAACCTCCTCCTGTACCAGTCAGATCTGATTTGACGGTACCCTAACACCAAAAAAAATTTAAAAAAGCACAATACACACACAAAACAAACCTCTGGTGGCATAGTACATTACATATCAGGTTGCTAACCAAGAGATTTGTTCTACTCAACCAACCACTAGCCTCAGAAAAACCCTACAGAGTGTAACTTTTAAGTCATTCTGAACAAAGTTCCCGGCAACAAGTATATTAAAAGGGTAGATTAAACTTAATCAATTATTGCATTGATTAATTCAAACTCATTAAGCCTCCCCCTCCAGTCTGCAAGACGGTATAATTGAACAGAGAGCTTGCCCATCTTTCTCTCACAGAGCAGCTGGTGGATTCAAACCATGTACCTTCAGGTTGGCAGCACAGCTGGCACAGTGGTAATGAATTGTGTTGCCAACACAAAGGTAGGCAATTACAGCTATTCTGTGGGAGAAAGATAAGCAATCTCTAGTTCTGCCTTTGGAAACCTACTGGAGGGTCAGCTGAGGGTTGGTTTCAACTTTACATAACAGCAGCAATTCAAAGCCATGGTAATTTTAATTCCTTCATATGCCTCTAAAAGTGGGACAGTAAGGAAGGAAGACCAAAGAATTAATGCATTTGACTTGTGTTAGCAAAGAATACTGAATATATTATGCGTTGGGAAAAGAAAAATTCGTCTTGGAGGCAGAGCAGCAAAGTGTTCTTAGTGGCAAGTATGGTGAAACTTCGCCTCCACATACTGTTGGCATGTTGTCAGGAAAATCCAGTCCTTAGAAAAAGACTTCATGCTGGGAATGGGAGAGCGCAAAAGCGAGATGATCCTCAACAGGATGGATTGACACAGTGAGTGCAACAATGGACTGGATCATGATGGAGATGGTGAGAATGGTCCAAGACAGGGCTGTGGTTTGAGTTAGACTTAATCTTTACATTTACCTCTTTACTCTTCACATTAAATCCTTGGCAGCAAATTTTTCAATACAACATTTTATTTACTGCTGCTTCCATGGGTATTGATTGTGGATCCAAGTAAAAGAAAATCCTTGACATATTCAGTCCTTTTGCCATTTATCTGTGATGTTGCTTATTGGTCTAGTTGTGAGGATTATACAAAATGTGTCTTGCATAGTTGTAACTATTTCCCTGTTTCAAAATAATGTTATTCCTTCAGTGAAGTTTTTTTGTTTTACTTTATTAGATCATCAGTCTAGTGTGTGACAGACATTTTGATACAATCCTCATCTAGCCCTGCCTTACACAGAGTCCCTTCAGAGACATGCTACAAAGAATGCACAAATCCAGAGGCAAAGTGACTACAAGACACAGTGCCTTAAAATTCGCAGAAGTTTTGGTGGAGCTCTGGATCTCCATAAGAAATGGAATGGTGGTTATTCACCATCGCAAGAACATGGAAACAGCCCAAATGTCCAGCCACGGTCAAATGGATTAAGAAAGTAACGGTACATTCACGTGATGGAGTACTACACAGCAGGCAGGAGCAATAATTTTTAAGATCACTACCTACCTTGGAAGGGACTGGAGAGCATTAATGCTAAGCGAACTAAGTCAGTCCCATGGTGGGGGGGGGGGGAAATAGAACAATGAGGGAGGGGTTGGTAGGTGCCATAGAGTACGGCTCAGCAACCCTATGAACAAGAGGTCAAACCCTGTCTTATCATGTACCATCCTCAGTCCCTAACATATGAACCCACTTCCACAGTTAACTGTGTCAGTCCACCAGGCTGAGGGTCTCCCTCCCCTTGACTGTCCTTGTTCTCTTCCTAAGCTTGAATCCTCCAGTGAAGAGCCTCTCTTAGCCACATGCCCAAAGTATGGGAGAAGAAGTTTTTATCACCTTTGCCTCCAAGGGGCATTCTGGCTGCACTCTCAAACGTAACTTTCTGGCAGCCCATGAGAGTGCTAAATGTGGAGGAGGAAGGTTTAAACCAACCTCGGCCATTCTCAAGGCATAGAAAAGCCCCAGATACCATCTGCCTTTCTTTTTTATAGATAGTTTTCTAAAAACCCAAATTTCTATTGTTCCTATCTTAATGTTTGTGTGTGTTTACCCTACATACTCTCTTAACTGACTTAAATGTGTCAAGTAAGGGAGAGAATGAGGATTGTTACTGTTAGGTGCTGTCATATCTCAATTCACAGCAGCTATATGTAAGAGAAGGAAATGTTTCTGACCCTGCACCGTCCTCACAATCTGCTGTCCTTAAAAGTCAGAGATGACTGTGGCAGCCCATCTTATTAAGAGGACAGAGGAGAAAGCCAGGTAGGCTGACATACCTACACTGCCCATAGCATGCCTTGTAAACACTGATTTTGTTCTTTTTCCTTATGTGTCATCATCCCTGTTAAGTACAGGTTGACAGACATTACACTTTGCATAGTCACAGATGTCATTTAAAAATAATCCATTGCAGAGAAGCTGTCAGAGGTATTTAACACTATTATAATAATGAAGATCTTCTGTAGTAATATGTAGGATCACAAAGACAAATAATCTTGCCCTTTACTAAATTTTTTGTGTGTAACTTCTTTTTGAGATCTGTTGTATTATTTTTCATATTTCAAATCTTTATCACTGGCATAGAGACAGTCTTCAAAGGTTTAACCAATCCAATGCCCTATTTAATCCTTGTTGCAAGAACATACAATGCCCCTGAAGAATTGGTATAAAACATAAATGACCCATATATACTGCATGTGCCTTACACAATCTGGTTTCATCTCATCCCAAGTGAATATTGAAACCACCTCTGTCTTATATTTTGGCTAGGAAGCAACTGGTCTCTGCTTTAGGGCTGGTGGTTGGTTGGTCTTAAGGCCATTGCATCATTCCCACAGAGTAATTCTTTTTTACCTATATAAATACATGTTGGTTCTGAGCTGTTTTAATTTCTAAGTACCTCATTCATTATAATTAAGTGAAAGGGACAAAGTTATTATAATGAAGTTACTGAGTTTTCTTCACAGGTTCACTTTGTTTCAGTTACTAGTTATAAAAGCTTTTCATAAAGCTTTTGATATCTGGCAAATAAGATCTCTCAAATGATTCTCTGTTGTTGTTGTTATGTGCCATCGAGTCGCCTGCGACTCATAGCGACCCTATGTACAACAGCCCTAAACTCCACTCTCTCCTGTGCCAATCGCACTGTCTCTGACACTCCCATTCCAATTATCCCAGTCACTGAATCAATCCACCTCATAGAGGGCCTTCCTCTCCTGTGCCATCCCTCCACCCTCCCAAGCATGATGTCCCTCTCTAAGGACCGGTCTCTCCTCACTACATGTCCAAAGTAAGTTAGACGGAGCCTCAGAATCCTTGCCTCCAAGGAGCCACCCGGTTTAACCCTCTCCAGGACAAATCTGTTTGTTTTCCTAGCAGTCCATGGTATTCTCAACTCTAAATCTGTTGCCATCCTTTAGAGACAATAGGATGTTCAAGGCCTACTTCCTTTAACTTAAGGTGTGATACCACCTACACCTGGAAGCCCCAGCTCCTATGGTCAAGGGACTTGGCCACAAAGTTTCTTAACTGCTGCTTCTACTACCTGTTGAATAGAAGGACAGCATTTGAATCTTAGAGAAGATTCTTCTTACCATTCTCTTCAAGGTTTTTTAGGCTTCCAGAAAGTCAAAGAGACTTGTTATATATTGTTCTTTCCGAAGAGGTAACTGGTAGACAAGCCTAAACTTTACCTGAGTGCTTCTTATTGAGAGGTTAAATGAATGTCAGAGGAATTTCTATCAGTTTCTCAAGGTACATCCTCCCCCAGCAGGCCTGAAGAAGGTTATTCCTGTAAATGGGTAACAAGACACATAATAATATAGGCCAGAAAAGGAGTCTTGCACATTGGTAGCTCATGTTTCTCAATTTTTTTCCCAGTTTATGGACTCTTTTTCTGCTGTTAAAACTTTTGTTATCTATTACTCTATTACTCTTTTCCCTTTTGTACTTGTAAAACATAATATGCGAAATGTGTGTACCATATAAAAAGTAAGTATAAATAAATTCATTTTAACCACTACACCACCAGGACTACTCTGGGAAACGAAATCAAATATATCCACAGTTTGAGACTGAATCTGACTGCTTCTCTACACCAAACCACTAACCACTATTCTGTATTTGTTATTTATTCCTTTAATTTTATTTATGTGATAGAATTTTCCCTGTTTTTCAAATAAATAATCTAGGGAGGTGGAGAACTCTATATGACTGCCCAAATTCTATAGAAAATAACACCCTGAAAAGTCCAAAACTCATAGCTATCCAATTGATATGACCCATAATAACCCTATAAGAGTAGAACTGGCCCCATGGGATTCTCCCCTCCCCCCCCAGTCCAGTCCTTATAGACACAGACTGCCACATCTTTCTCCTGTGGAGTTTGAACCAGGGACCTTCCAGTTAATAGTGGAGTACTTGATTGCACTACTAGGGCTTCTACAAAGTAGCAAATAGGGAAAGGCACTGTTTTCCACTGAAAAATAATAAGCAAATAACCTGTTGCTTAATAGACTGGATGTTCCTTGAGTCATAGATCATGGACACATAACATGCTTCTCAGCCTTGCCCCATAAAAACTGTTAGGTGATTGGCAGATTTTGAGTGCAAGGTCTCATTTATCCTAAAGGTCAAAACCACCCTTTATCCTTGTTCCTTCCCTCTCACATCTTAGATCCCCAATAAGATTTATAAATTGACAGGTCCTAACTGTATTTGGCAAGGTAGATTAGGGTGAGTGGAATCCATTTGCTTTCAAAAAGAATTGATGTCTTAATTGTTTTTCCCCCCATAAGTTTCAGTTAGTCACCAGACAGTTAAGTAGTGCTGATAATTTAACAAGCAGCTCGCTTCACAAAATCTACTTGACCTTTCCCTTTTAATATATCATATCTCACACTGAAACTAACAGTACAAGGACATCCCAGCCAAAGTAAAGCAAATATTACATCCAGCAGGTTATTACCAAAGTAGGGAATGTTGAGACAGGCAGGCAGTTGGGAAAGACTAAGCAATAATAGTATTAACTAACATACATGGAGAAGAAATTAGATGAGATTGTAACTATAGGATTTTTTAAAGGAAAATGAGTATTTTTTTAATAAAGTCTAGACTGCTCCAGAGGTCATTAGTAGGTCAGTGATAAACACCTCACCCCACTCACTGCCATGGAAAAGACTCCAGTTTGATTCCTGACTACTGTACCTCAAGTGTAGCCACCAGTGTTAGTGGAGGATTGTATGTTGTTGTGATGTTGAACAAGTCTCAGCTGGACCTCCAAACTAAAGCACAAGAAGGTCTTGGCAATCTACTTTGGAAACTGAAGCCATGGAAATTCTGTGGTCATGGGCCGCTCGAGATCTAGCAACAGCAATCACCTCCAACCTGCTCCGGAACAGGGAGATTCCTGCTCCTTCACTATGCTGTGGGGGAGCCCTGGTGGCCTAATCCATAGAGAATTACACTGAACCCAAAACCATTCTCTGGTGGTTCGATTCTACCAGCAGCTCCACAGCAGAAAGATGGGCTGACTCCTTGCATGTGATTTAGGATCAGAAACCCAGTGGAGGTTCAGCTATGAGTCATGACTGAACTGTCCACAATGAGAACACTCTGGGAATAGAAGCTTGCTCTGCGTAGAGAAAATGAACTATGTACATATTACTTAAAGCAGTTGAAGATTGGAGAAGAATAATGGGTCATGCGGGAAATTGTTTACTTTAGAGCACTTAAAACCAACAAGGTATATCAGGTTCGCTCAGATGACTGTGATGTAGGCGTGAGTAGGTGTAGACTGTAGGACAATACTACGAGAAGAGGAAGGCTGAATGGCTCCACTTCAGGTACTTAGCAGCCAAGGCACTTCCTTGGATGATTGAATACTAAGTGGTTTGAGTTTGTATTTGAATATCCTCATGGAAATTTCCAGCAGCATATATGGCCAAGCCTCCTCTGCTTTCAAGTGCAGCTTGAAGCACCTGGCCATAGTCTGACCAAAAAGCACAGGAGCTTTTCCTTGAGTGGGCAGAGGAAGGGCAAGCTTGTCTACAACCAGCAAAATCGGCCTATTTTCTGTCAAAGCTCCTCTGCCCTCATTTTGGCCAGACAGCTCTGATCTCTGGTACTTCTGACCAACGTATGTCACTGAACTATTCAAAGCCAAACAATTCCGGGCTCCACTCTCATCTCTCCCAGCCTCAAAACACCACTCATGCCACCTGCCACCAGTTTTTAGCTCTGCTTGCTGTGGCCTAGAACAAGTAAGTCTGATTTTTTTTTCTCTTTGTGCTGATCTCAATCTCTTATTTAATACACTGTGCAAGAGTCAGTTTACTTCCTTGAACTTAAAAAGTAGCTCGTGGCACACTACCCCTAGGCCTGCAATGTAACATACATACTCTTTTTTTTCCCAGAGGTGTGGTTTCCTACCTATGACTCCTCCACTGTTCTGAATGTGGTCCTGTGTCAAAAACACCTTCTGGGAGACATTCCTGAGATCTTGGGGTACTGTGAACAGGAAAAAAGATCCAAGTCTTCAGTATCGCTTTATAAACATATTAGTGGTCTGTAAGTTAGCTTATACGGTGCTGATAAACTCTACTTGAACTGCTAATTAGGACTTTAATAAAGCTTTCTTCAGTGAGACATTAAAGACTGTGATGTGTTCATCAGCAGAGTTTCTAGGGAGTATAAAAAGATGGTTGAGGTCATATTAAGTCAGCATCCTTTAATCCTTTCTATTAAATCAGAGCTCCCCATGTGAGTACTGTTACTCTCCTGAATTAAAATGTGCAGAGGCTTTTAAAAACAAATAATGGCTATGTTAAAAATACAAGAGGCATAATCACCATAAAAGCATAGTTAATATTTGGTAATAAAGTCACAGTAAATAATAGTTTTTTTAATTCTGGCTAAAATAATGACTATTTAGAAACTACCAGGAGGCTGGTAAAGCAAAATTTTTCTAATGGGTCTGATTAGTAATAAGAGAGCCTAACCTGAAACTATAGAAAGATCTGGTGGTGATAAAAATCTGCACTGTAGTCCCAAAGGAATGTGGTTTGAATCCACCAGCTGCTCCATGGGAGAATGGTCTGCCTCCTCCCTTAAGATTTACTACCTCTGAAAAGCTGCAGAGGGGTCAGCTGTGAGTCATTTCCCACCTGACAGTACACAACCATCACCACCTGCAATTGGGCCCAAAAAGCCACATTAAAAGTCATTAAATGTTAGTTTCTTCTCTGTATTTATTGTGGAGATATTAGTAAGAATCATTTAAATTTATTTCAGCTTAATGTCCTTCTGCTTCTTGCCCTCTAAGTGTTCAGGAAAGTGTTAGGAAGCAATCAAGAGCAGCGACTTGAAGCTTTTGAAGGATTCACCATCTATATCAACAGTCACTTTGGTGGGCTTATGCTGAGTAGGATGGACACAACTCTACACCCCAGTATATTGTAAGAGTTTGCATTAGCACCCAAATCAATCCTATAATTACCATTCCTGTTGCCCCAGTTCTGCTGTTAACAATCCCACACCTCCTCATTCTCAACTCCAAAGAACACAAGGAAAATGGAAGCCAAAAGATAGAACTAGGAAACTAAGGGAATGCTGGTGGCCTAGTAAGTAGGGAGTTATATTGTTGTTAAGTGCCGTCGAGTCACAGGTGACTCATAGCGACCCTATGAAGGAGAGTCTTCGACGCTTGGGTGCCTTTCATCCTCCAGGTTCATAGGGTTTCCAGAGGCAAGCGATTCTGGAAGTGGATGCCACTCCTCCTTTATTATAATGTTATATTGCCAACCCCAAAATGGGTGGTTAAAATCCCCCAAGCTGTACCCAGGAGAAAGATGGGCAATCTCCTCCCATGTGATTTACAGTCTCTGAAAACTCCCTGGAGAGTCAGATGGATCGGATCCAATCTTTCAGGCAAAGGATTTACTGTATTTTCATGTAAACAACATGGATGTAATATACTTTTTGCCAGCTAATGACCTCTTCAGTTGTGGTAAGAAGCTGTGTTGCAATCCCAAAGGCATGTGGTTCAAATCAACCAGATGCACTGGGAGAAGGATGGGAAATATCCTGTGATTTACTGCCTCTGAAAACCCGCTGGAGGATCAGCTGTGGGTTGGTTACTAGTCGATGGCAAATAACACAACACACAGTATGCTGTCGGTGATTTCAACTATGCTGGTTTTGTTTTTTGGTTATTTAGAGGGTTTTTTGGTGGTGGTGGTTTAAAAGAAGAAGAAAATTAGCATAGGGCACTTACAAGAATACCTGTGGGGCAGGGGCATGGTTGGCAAAACATATATAGCGTGTATGTTACTTGTGTAAAAAGATGGTATTCTTTACTTCTTCAGTGTCTTTAAAATGAACCTTTGTTACTCAGTAGTGCCTCTTTTAAGGAATAAATTAATAATCTGGGTTCCAAGGCTGCAAATCTTAATAGGAGATTGTCCATCTTTCTCTAAAAGCAGCTAGTAAATTTGAACCATTGACCCTTTGGTTAGTAGAACAACACTTAATATGCTATGCCACTAAGGCTCCTTAAGAAAAACATAAGAGATAGGCTTCTCTAAAAGGACAAAAAAGTTCAGAACAACAGTTACTAAGGTCAGAGTCAATGGAGTTTATCTCAGTCCAAATTTCTGCAAAGTCTAGCTTGAAGTGTTTGGGTCAGCTAAGCAATTCTAGAAGATTATGCCTAAGGCAATGCCTGAGTAAATTTTTTTTATGATGGTAACTTCCTCCTGTGACCCAGGAAGTAGTCACTAGAAAGGGAATGTGTGTGACCAGTTGTGAAAGCTGTGAGGAAGACACTTGATGGGAAGAATCACTGTTCAGTGATCTGTGAGAATAGAGGTCTTGCCTTCTATTTTTTTTCTCATCATTACATCCCCAATATATTTCAACACTTGACATACTTTTTATTTAAAGTGTGCAGTGTGCAGAATTGTGAAACGTGAAAATCACCAACAATCAAGATAGGTTGTGTGGCCATATGTATCATCCCACAGGTTTATCATGTAAGTTTCCTGATGTCCCTCTGTAATCCCTCCTTCCTACACAAATTTATGTGTCTCTCTAATCCCTCCTCCCTACACAAATTTATGTGTCTCTCTAATCCCTCCTTCCTACATAAATTTATGTGTCTCTCTAATCCCTCCTTCCTACACAAATTTATGTGTCCAGGAAACCACTGGTTTCTGTTCTAACTAGAGGTTAGGAAACCCACTGCAGTCACTGTGTCAATCCATCTCATTTATCTCATTCAATTCATAGCCTCTGAAAGCCCACTGGAAGGTCAGCCATTGGTTGGCTACCATTCAATGGCAATGACTAAAAGGATACCTTTTAGCATGTACTTGCCATCCACACATCCCAGTCTCAAATGTGTCTGAGATGATGAGAGTGGCACAGAATAGGACAGGGTTCAGGTCTTTTGTTCACAGGGTTGCAATAAGTTGTGTTCAACTTCACAGCACCTAACAACCACAACATAGGTTAGGGACTTCTGGTTACTTAGTGGTGAAGAAATTACTCTGCCTACGCAAAGGAACGCAGTTTGAATCCACCAGCTGTTCCATGGGAGACAGATGGGCGATCTCTTCTCATGTGATTTATTGCCTTTGAAAACCTGTGGGAGGATCTGCAGTTTTAACACAGGGGGACCTAATAATACACTTTAAATAACATCTCAAGTTCTAGAAATTTGTACAAACATTATAATTTATAATTTTTTTTCTGTTTGGCTTCTCAGCAAAATTTTTTTTATATTCAGCTATCATTCTTGGTTTGTAGTACTGTATTGTAGTCCACTGTATGAATACAGTGTACTTTTAAAATTCATTCTTCCGTTGATGAGCATTGTTTTTCTCAGTTTGGGGCTGTGGTTGTTATGTGCCATTGAGTTGCTTTGTGACTCATAGTGACCCTGTGTTTGCCCTATACCCTGCTCTATCCTGTGCTAACCTTATTGTCTCTAACACACCTACCCTATTATCCGTCACTGAATCAATCCACCTCATAGAGGGTCTTCCTCTCCTGCGCTGTCCCTCCACCCTCCCATGTATGACATCCCTCTCCAAGGACTGGTTCCAAGCAACATGTCCAAAGTATGTCAGATGAAGCTTCAGGATCCTTGCTTCCAAGGAGCAGCCTGGTTTCACCCTCTCTCGTATAAACCTGTTTGTTCTCCTAGCCATCCATGATATATTCCATACTCTTCTCCAGCACCACAGTTCAAAAGCCTCAAGTCTCCTTTTATCACCCCTAGTCATTGTTCAGCTCTCTGATGCATAGCAACCAATTGCAAAGACCATGGCCTGAATCAAGCACACCTTAGTCTCCAGACTGGCATCGTTGCTCTTCAGTACTTTGGAGAGGTCTCTTACAGCAGACTTTCCCAATGCAATGTGTCTTTTAATTTCCGGGCTGCTAGTACCAAGAGTGTTGATTGTGAAGCCAAAGAAATGGAAGTTGTTAACAATCTCAATCTCTTCCTTGTCTATCATGATGCTGCCAACTGGCCCAGTGATGAGAATCTTTGTTTTCTTAATGTTGAACTTCAAGTAAATTTCCTATAAACATTTTTTAACAAGGCATTGTGTATACACACTTTCATACACCTCAGGTAAATAACTAGAAATAAAATGGCTATCTGATGTGGCTTTTGTATGTGTAACATATTAGGAAACAGCTGACATATATTCCAACATATTCATTATGTTCGAGTGGATCTGACTCCTAGCTGACCATCTCTCAGGTTTTCAGAAGCTGTAAAGTACAAGAAGGAATGGGACATTGGGATTGGAGGAAGACTCATCAACAACAGGCTTTATGCAGATGATACAACATTGTTTGCTGAAACTGAGGGGACCCAAACCATTTGGTGAGAAAGGTCAATGACTGCAGTCTCCAATATGGACTGAAGCTCAACATCAAGAAAACTAAGATACTCACCCACTTGTCCAATTGGCAACACCATGGTAGATGGAGAAGAGACTGAGATTGTTAACAACTTCAACTGGCTTGTCTCCACCATCAATACTTTTGGTACCATCAGTGAGGAAATCAAAAGACTAATTGTATTGGGACAACTTCCTGTCAGGGACCTCTCCAAAGTGGTAAAGAACAATGATGTCAGTCTAGAGACTAAGGTGCATCTGATTCAGGCAATGGTCTTTTACATTACTTACTATGCATCAGAGACCTGGACAATGATTGAGGATGACAGGAGAATCATCGAAGCCTTTTGAGCTGTGCTGGAGAAGAGTCTTGAACATACCGTAGACTTGCCAAGAGAACAAACGGGTCTGTCCTTTAGAAGTGGAAACCAACTTGCTCCCTGGATGAAAGGATTTTGAAGCTTTGTCTCACATACTTCAGGCATGTTGCCGAGAGAGAACAGTCCTTCAAGAAAGATATCATGCTTGGAAGGGTGGAGGGACTGTTCAGAAAAGGAAAACCCTGGGTGAGATGGACTGACACAGTAACTGAGGTATGGAGGTAGGTGTACTGGGGACACTGAGACTGGCTCTGGATAGGGCAGGGTTTGTAGCTGTTGTCCATAGGGTCACTATGACTCACAGACAACTTGATGGCACATAACAACAACCACCCTAAAAGTGAAAGATCTCTAGTGGTGTAGAAGGGATTGCACTGCTAACTCAAAGTGCACCTCTCTATTGCTTTGAATCCAGTAGTGGTTCTGATGAAGACAGACTGGCAATTTTACCGATTTAATTTATAGCCCTGAAAACCCACTGAAGATCAGCTATGTGTCTGTTACCATTCAACAGCAAAAGTACCAAAAGTAAAAAGTATCTCATTAATATCTCCTTAATGGTTTTGATAAGCATTTCTCAAATGATTAATAATGTTGAGCATTTTTTCATGTGCTTATTTGTCATCCATACATCTACTTTGATAAATTGCTTCATTGGCCCAGTTTATAAAATTGGTTGGTTGGTTATTATTTTCATACCAATATATTTACCTTGGTGTTTGTATGTTTTGTCCATTTTCAACTAGATTTTTGCAATGATTTCTGAGATGTGTGTGTGTATACACACATATAGACACATACATACATTTATGTGTACACATACAACATACTTGCACATTCTGGATATGAGTCCCTCATCTAAGTGATTTGGCAACACTTTTTTCCCATGCAAAGTTTGTCCTTTTATTTTCATTATAGTGCTCTTCAGAGAGCAGATGTTCTTTTGATAAAGTCCAATTTATTTGCTTTTCTTTTATGCAACATGCCTGGTGAGCAGAGGGGAAAATCTTAGAGTCACACAATTTGGTGGGTGGGTAGGGGTAAAGGAAACAGGAAAGATCTAGCGATGATCTGGAAAGACCGGGTAATTGTGGGCATAGTCCAATGGTGATCAGTATTTTTAAAAATTTTTAAATTTAATTTTATTATTTTTGTGTATATGTGTGTACCACCAAATCAGATCTGACTGGTACAGGAGGAGATTGTCCCTCCTTCTCCAGCTGAGCATCTGGTGGATTCAAACAGCACACCTCTGGGATTGTAGTGCAGCTTCCTGCCACTAGGCCACCAGAACTTGCCAATGACAATTAGTTTTATAAAACATAATGAATGAGAATGACTGTGTGAAACAATGTGAATGAAGGATAGTGTGAAACACATTGTATATTAACTTTGTAAGCAAAATAATATGAAAAAAAATTTTAAAAGCTGTATCTAACCATGCAGCAACTGAAAAAAACAAGAGTAATTAATTATATAAAATACAATGTATATGAATGATTGTATGAAACATAAAGACTGTATAAGACACAATGTATATTAATGAAACACAATGCAAACATTATTGTATGCAACCAATTAAAAACATAACAAAAAAATTACTGTTCTATCTAAGAAATCTTTGCCTAATATTAGGTCACAAAAATTGTCCTATGCTTTCTTCTAGAGAACTTTTTCCATTTTCAGAATCTGGACCACTCTGAATCAACTGTCCATATTACAGTACTGACTGCTTCTGTGTGCTGTCAAGTTGGCATCAGCTATCCAGAGTGAGCCAATGTCAAGAAGAGGGACAAAACACAGTTTTTTTTCAGCTCAAATCCTACGTAATACGATTTCTTTGTAAAAGCTCTTGCTTCACACTAAGATAGCACTGGCATGCCTGCAGCTCTGCAAATGCACCTATCATCTAGAGAAATGGTCTCTGAACATATGCAAAGTGGTTTGATACCACTGAGTAACTAGGATTAGTCAGGTGCAATTGTGACGAGTTGGTCCTAAGTTTTATAAACCACTTAAATAACCATTGCTATCTGAGATATGTTCAGCTCCTGTTTTTCCATAATAACCACCCTCTACACTCAAACCAAAGCATGTTAAATAGACATGACTGACAATTGACACTATTTCCGATGGCTGTTTATTGAGTGCTGTAATTACACCTGATGTTAAACAGTAATACACTGGTTACAATCTTACCATAACGCATCTATTTCACAGTTAATTTTGAAAGGTAGAAAAGCTATTAAGTCCTACTAGTAATTTTCACAAATAGAGTCAGATTTCTGAAAAACATTTTCAATGACTATACCAAAATTTATTTAAAAGAACACATATTAACCAGATGTACAAACTTAAAATCTAGTCATTTAATAAATAACAGGAATTTTTAATAATGGGCTTGCTTCCCATTTTCCAGTCTTTGACCTGTTTATTTACTATTAATTCATAGATACATGACTCAATTTTAAAAGCTAATATCTTCTTTGGTTTACTGGGAGGTAGAGTAATTATGAAAAAAAGGGAACACTTCAGTTCTTTGCTTAAAGTCTGATTTGCTCATAAACGCCAAAACGTACTTCTCATCACAAACTCAAAGTCCTACTGACTGTCCATTGAGGAGTATACCAGTTGAATACATCTTCCTTGTATTCCCCAATCAAAAGAAATTCAATTTCATTGCTGTTGTAAACAAATAACAGTATATTAATTTTAATAGCAGTTAGAACTAGTAATGCAAGACTGATATATAGAAACATACAAATACACAGAGGTTAAAAAAAAATCCTCATGTGGATGATTTATTTTTCCTATGTTTCACACAGATACAATGTGCACAAAGGATCTCCCTTTACTCCATGGGCGGGCCCACAATAGCGTAATTGTGTTCCCCCGGCCCTCTGAAAATGGCAACATGAAATGAAATGCAGATTAATTCCAGATGATTGATACCATTCAGTTAAATGGGATATCTTTAAGAACAATCAACAATCATGCAAAAATAGCCTGTGATTAGTAAACATGGTGAGGACAAGCTTAGGCCTCAGAAGAGCCCTGCCCTGGGTCACGGGAGCCCTGAAAAGGAGAAGCTCCCTGGCTGCACGGAGAGCGGCCTCTTCCTGTCACAGCGCATCCTGCCGGCGGACGCTCACCATCCTATACAGGGGTCTGGGCAGTCCCTCAGGTAAGATTCAAATCGACCTTTGGTAACATCCATCAAGGTTGTGAATACAGTCAGCTGAAAGAAAAACCGTTTTTACTCTAAGGATATTTTCTATTTCCTAGCTCATGCTAGAATTTTTATACCTCTAGAATGTGATTTAAGGCATTAAATAGTTCTCAGCAACTGACAAGATAACCATTCTCACTACAACAACAGCTTGCTCAGTAGGGACCAGAACAGAGGTTACAGCTCATTTTACGGGGTCCTACAGATTGTGTGCCAGAGAGAGAGAGAGAGAGTGTGTGTTTACAAATGAAAGATTTAAAGCAACCCCCTCAATCAGCACCATATTTCTAACAAATGTTCACTCTCTGTCTCTGTATCAGATTTTAGTAATTCTCACAATATTTCCAACATTTTCCATAATGACACTGGGCACAATTCTTACTCAGAGAGACTGTCCACTGGTTTTCTGAGGCTGTAAATCTTTACAAAAGCAAATTATCCATCTATCTCCCTTGAAGTGATCTTGCTGACCTTCTGCTTAACACCACACATTACACACTACTCAGAGCTACCAATAGATGAGAGTAACATGCAAGCATAACTTCATATGAAATGGGACACAAATTCAAGTGGCTCACTTTACTGCAATACGTGATGGTTTGGACCTAAGCCTGCCATGTCCCGAGGTATGTCTGTAGGCTCAGAAGAAAAATCTCTTTTGTTTTCTTAATAAGCCTTTTCTCCTAAGCTGTACACTCCTTGACTGATAACGCTTTAAGACTTTCAAGACTCAGCACTGCACAAAGCATACTCTGTAGTCAAGCACAGCCTAACAGAATGCACAGAGCAGCTTCCTGCAGCTGGGCTTCCAACTGAGGGGGTCCCTGGTGGTTACTGTCTGCTTTTCATAAGACCAATCTCATTCGGAAGTAGGCGACCAGGTCCTTCTTCCTAGGTGCTTTAGTCTGAAAGCTCTGCTGAAACATGTCCACCATGGGTGACCCTGCATGTATTTTGAAATATTGGAAGCATCATTTCCAGCATCAACAATGTTGAAGCCACTAGAGCAGGACCCAGTGACGGATGGTAGTGGTTTCTAACTGTGCTGTTGTTGTAGTCAAGAACCGACCCATAGCTGACCCTCCAGGAGGTTTTCAGAGGCGGTAAATCTCAATGGAAAAGACTGCCCATCCTTCTCCCTCAGTTCTAGCTAGGGGTTGTGTCTGAAAATGGTCTTTTGGGCTTTGTCACCATTTAGATGTTAGTTGTAGAGAATGTGTTGAGGTTTCTGATGGACTGGAGAAAACCAAGAGTAAAATACTAGACTTAATTCAAATGTCATTTCAGCAAAAATGGAAACAATACCCAATGTAATCATCAAACCACTGTGATCAATTTCTTTGTCACATTCAACACAAAACACTCTAATTTTTATCTTAATAAAAAAATTCAACATTAAACTGAATAAGACTTGGGATTCTAGCTCTGATCTAAGAGATGATTGAAAGATAAAGCAAAGGACCAAAATATTTCCCACAGAACAAAAACATAAAAAAAGAAAGAAATACCTTGTTAAGGACAGGTTTTGTTGACAGGATATCATATATACCTTCAAGTGAAATTTTCTAAAACAACAAAAGGAATATTTTTCAGTAAAATAAATGCAGAACTCAGGAGCTTTTTACAAATGGGTCATTGAAAACTCAGACATTCTTCAACCTCAAAACTCAAAATCACTGCTATCTAGTCAGAAGCAATGTGGGGCTGACCCTCCAGTGGGTTTTTGAGGCTGTAAGTTGCATGGGAGGAAACACCTGTATTTCTGCTACAGAGCAGCTGGGAGATCTCAATACCCACAGAGGTGAGCAGTGCAACCAAGGGTTAGCGGCACAACTCCGGATGGACGACAACACCCCTAAAAGAATTCTCCCAAGAGCCACTGACACAATAAAGGCGGGAGAAGACTATTTATTTTTGCTCATTTTTCCTACTCTATTTCATTTCACAGAATTATGGTAAGGCAGAAAAGTACAACAAAATTTTATGGTTTAAGTTAAAAGTAGAGCCTCAGTAGCCTAGAGGTATTGAGCTTTGAGGTATATAAATTCTTTTTAAAAAAAACCCACAATATCAGAACTAAGAAAAGTTATAATGATTATAATTTATTTCAGCACGTGATATTGCAAACATACCTCTTGGGTTGTCTGGTTCAGACATATTTTTGCAGCCGTTCTACGATCATCAAGGAAAAAAGGATTTTTCCAACGGTCATAATTTGTTTCTACCACATACCATTTACCTTGTTTAGCATTCAATCTAGATAGAAAAAGAAATATTCCCTTTTAGACTTCCGGCTTATCCTTATGTAATCCTATACTACTATCAGCTTATAGCTTCTAACCGTCTTATTTAACAAACATACTTACTCATTTACATCCAAAGATGTTTTTCTGTCTCTTGTAATTACACAGCCCTCACCAGACTGGTTGCCTCCCAGGATAAAGTATGCTGGAGCCAATAACTTGGTTTTGATCAATATACTCTTGGCTTCTTCATAACTATGTTGAAATAAAAAGTTCATAGAAAACAATTTTAGCATCCTTGGAAGCACAAGTAAAATTGTCTGAATATACTATTGTTGAAAAACAGTTTTCGTTTCTTTGGGAAGACTTTTTGTTTAGCTCTTTGGAAACAAAAGGAAAACAAGTATCTGTTGTTGCTGTTATGTGCCCTCCAATCAGAACTCACAGCTGACCATCCAGCAAGTTTTCAGAAGCGGTAAGTGCACAGGAGGAGACTGCCCATCTTTCTCCCCTGGAACAGCTGGTGGATTTGAACTGCCTCCCTGTAGGTTGAGAGTGCAACGCCTTACCACAAGGCCACCAAAGCTCCCTAACAAATATGATTTTTAAATGAATGGCAGACAGTGGTTGAAAAAGAACAAGTCCTGCTCCTGTGTAAGCACAGGTGAGAGCTGAGCAACAGCGCTACACAGATTCTTTCACATGAAGGACAAACAGCTTCAAGAGTGCTCCCAACTTTATGGCTCATCCCATTTATGTAACAACAGAACAAGTGGCAGAGCAAACAAGAGTTAGGGAATATAAAGCTGCTTGAAGAATACTGTTGTTATTAGATTCTGACTGTTCAACTGAGTTGTTAAGGCTGTGACCTTCTGGAAGTAAGACTGTCCACCTTTCTTCTGAGGTATCTGGGTGGTTTAGAAGCAGCAACCTTCTAGCTAAAGGTCTTGTGCTTAACCACCCAGGGAGGCTGGATTGATTGCCTTCAAGTCGAGTATGACTCATAGCGACCCTATGAACAAAAGGCCTAAAGACCCTCTACAACTATCGTCATTTATCAAATTTCATAGAGTTTCCAGAGGCACGTTGTTTAGAAGAGGATGCCACTCATTCAAAGTGGTTTACCAAAGATAACTATTCAATCCATTCCCTCAGAAGCAATGAAAACCATCTTGAGGCCCACTGACCCCAATCAATCAATTGGATGCAGTACCGGTTGAATCAAAGGCAGTTCTGCTATAAAATTTCTGCACAAGAGTAGATTATAACTCTTAGGTTAGGACATATTGTTGTTATGTGCCACTGAGCTGCCTGCAACTCAGCAACTGTATGTACAGTACCTCTGAAGCCTGCCCTATCCTGAGCCAGTCTCATTGACTCCAGCACACCAACCCCCCACTGCCCCAGTTACTGTGTCAATCCATTTCATCCAGGGTCTTCCTCTCCTGTGCTGTCCGTCCACCCTTCCAAGCATGATGTCCTTCTCCAGTGACTGGTTCCTCTTGGCCATGTGCCCAAAGTATGAGACAGAGCTTCTCAATCCTAGCTTCCAAGGAGAAACTTGATTTCACCCTCTCCAAGACAGACTTGTTTGTTCTTTTAATGGTCTATAGTATGTTCAATACTATAACTCAAAAGCATTGATGAGTCTTCTGTCATCCTTAGTCACTGTCCAGCTCTCTGACGCAAAGCAAGTAACCACGAAGACCATGGCCTGGATGAGTTGCACCTCAGTCCCTAAACAGATATCGTTACTCTTCAGTACTCTGGAGAGGTCCCTGATTACCGACTTTCCCAGTGCAATTTGTCTTTTGATTTCCTGACTGCTGGTCTTAAGAGTGTTGACTGTGGATGCATCTATCATGGTGGTTCCAACTGGACCAGTGGTAAGAAACTTGGTCTTTTTGATGTTGAGCTTCAATCCATATTGAAGACTTCAATCCATTATTGAAGGTTAGGACATATTATCATTTAAATTAATAGTTTACTGAACAATTTTTTTGTGATATAGATTTTTCTGGTATACAAAAAAATTCAAAGATGCTCTTAATAATGCTAGGTGGTATCCTGGGCACTTTTAAAATTAATCCTATTCATTCTATAGGGAGCGCTAGTGTCCTAGTGGCAAGAAGCTGTGCTGCAATCCTGAAGGCACATGGTTCAAGGCCACCAGCTGCTCCTCAGGAGAAAAGATGAGCAATCTCCTCCTGTGTAGTTAGCTGCCTCTGAAAACTCACTGAAGTGTCAGCTATGGGTCTGTTTTGACTCAATAGTGCATAATAACAACAACAACAACATTCATGTTATACAACACACACATAAAGTGTGACTAGCTCCACATGAAGGAAATTTGGAAATAATTCCTTAATGGAAGACATATAGGGACTTAAAAATATTTTAATATGAATCATTTTCAACAAGCTAAACATCAATTTGATAACACAACCACCAAATAGATTACCTCGTGCTGTTTTCTAAAACTGATCTAGTGATAAACCCTATCCATGTGGCATCTTTCTTTCCCATTATCCATTCAAGGATACCTGCAAGAGAGAAAAGACACATACACTGTCACAGGACTGGAAGAAATGAGACCTCTCATCAAGAAAATATAGTCCAACCCTTCTATTAAAACACTGAGTAAATTCCCATTTCTATTCAGAACTCTACTCACCCATATAACCGCCATTCAATGTGAAACGTTCATTCAGCGTGAGACTAAACAGGCCCTGAGAAAAACACAAAGCAATAAAATCAGAACTGCCAATCCTATCCTCCTCTGTAAGGGAGAACTGAGTAGTATACAAAAGCCGCAACTGGGCAAAACCATGGTTAAATCATTCCATCTTAACAATGCTTTGTGAAAAGTTTATACTATGATCATATTAAGTATGCGAGCAAAGCAGGTTGAGTAATACTGGCCTCAACTTTTCTGAAAGAAACTGAAGTACCGAGAATGAGCATCTAACTTGGTTCTGGGATCAGCAGATCCTGGACTAGATCCCAAATTCCAATTCCAGCCCTTATTTCAGACCAGATTAGAAGCTTTACTGCAAGTCTCTAACACGCAAGTTGATACCAACAAAGGTGACAGGACGTAAAATTAATTTGCTTCATATTTGTTTTAGGTTCTCATTGTCTCAAGACTCCATCTTTCACAGATAGGAAGGCCACACAAAAAGCTCCCTGTAAAGTTAGGTAACACGAGGCGCCTTACTGGTTTGAATCCTGTTAACATGCCCACATAGCCAGCAAAGCTGGTAGCCTTGAAGACAGTTTGATTGTTTCTTCGGAAGTCCAAATTCACTGTTAAAGGTTTGAGTTCCTCAGTTATGACCCAAGAATTATTATTTATATTCCACCTAAAAAGAAGGACAAATTTCAGTGACATTTAAGAACAATCTGGTTAACATTTATAATAGCTATGATGACTATGTTAAAAAGAGCCAGAAACTGTAAAAGTTATGCTATATACCAATCATCAGTGATCCATCTTCCCCCCTGCCCCATTGCCATTAATTTTATTCTCACTTACAATGACTTTACAGTACATACAGGAACTTAGGGCTTTCAAAACTGTAATATTTACAGAAGTAAAAGGAGGATGGAGGGAGAGGGAGAGAGAGCAAGAACCAGAAGTTAAATGAATGATTAATAATATGTTATTAGCTAAAAATAATAAAATTGTATTATCAAGATTAAAATAGGCATGCAGTCATGGAGGATGACAGAAACCCATGAACAAAGCAATGTCTGGGGAATAACAATAAGGAAAGAATCAACAGGACCAAGACTGACTTGAGTATTTAACCCCCAAACTGTGAGGAAATAAACCTGTTATTTTTTTAAATTTTTATTAATTTTAATGAAAGTTTACAGAGACTTTGGATTTCCATTCATTCATTATTGCACTTTTCTCCTTGCCCACCCCTCCCCACCAATTCACTCTTCTCTTTGAAAAGTAAAAGAAAAATTCTTTCATTGTCATACAATCCCTCCCCACAAGTCCACTCCACTATGCAACCTTCATTTTGGATTCCTGTCATGATAATAATACCTAATCCTATATCCCTTTTAAAAAGTTCTCTCCCTCCTCTGTTGCAATGCAGTATATATAATTTATCCCATCTTTCTCAGTCTCTCCTCAAGCCCAATGTCAGTCCCATTTTACAACAGTGGCACTATGCAGTATTTGTCCTTTTGTGACTGAGATATTTCACTCAATGTCCTCTAGGACATTGAGTATATTTCATGAGTTCTTTGTTTTTCAAAACAGCATAGTATTCCATTGTGTGAATATTCCACAGCTTCTCTTTGCTATTGTGAACAAAGCCGCGATAAACATGGGTGTGCATATGTCTGCCTGGGTGGCGGTTATTATGGTTTCTTTGGGGTATATTGCCAGTAGTGGAATTGCTGGGTCAAATGGTATTTCTATTTGCAACTTTTTGAGAAAGCACCATACAGCCTTCCATAGTGGTTTCACCATTTTACACTCCCAACAACAGTGAATAAGGGTTCCAGTTTCTCCACAGCCTCATCAGCATATGTTTGCTGTTCTGTTAAATTTTGCTATTCTGACTGGGGTGAGATGGTATCTCATAGTTGTTTGGATCAGTGATCAATCTTAACAAGTATTGAACTAACTGTAATACAGGAATTTAATGTCTACTTTTTCAGACACCAAAATTGAAGTTTGAAGAAGTTAAGTAATTGTCCTAATTACTTACAGTATATAGTGAGTCCATGATTCAAACCTGTCTTTTTAATCACAACATATAACACTTTTTTCCCTTTTCTCAGAAAGACTAAGAACTCAATTTCTTGCCAGTGAATTGGAACTGACTCACAGGTGGACCCTTCAGTAGGTTTTCAGGAGGCTGTAAATTGTGTGGTTGGAGATTGCCCATCCTCACAAGGTGCTGCTGGTGGATTCGAACCATTGGAGAGGCAACACCTTTGGGTTAACAGCACAAATCCTTTCGGACTATGCCACCAGAACCCAGAAAGGCCAAGAGGACAATGAAATACAATGCTACTCTTCCTTCTAAGCAATAAGCAAGATACATGTCTAGGACCTTTAAGCATGCTGAAAAATTTTCACTAAGTACAATTTCTTAGTTGTAAACATTCAAGTAACTGAATGGTAAGAGTGTTCCTAAGGAATCTAGTAGCTTGTCTTAACTTGGGGCTAACTTGGGACTTAGTTTTCATCAATATTATCAATGCTGCTTTCTTTTTTTATTAGTTTGCTTACAAAGTTCATATATATTGTGTTTCACACTATTATTCATTCATAATGTGTTGCATACAATCATTCCCATGCATTATATTTTATAAAATTAATCACCACTGGACCTTGCCAATCATTACCCTGCATTTTCAAAAAAATACGGAATGCCTCACGAGTTTGTATGTCATCCTTGTGCAGGGGCCATGCTAATCTCTGTAGCATTCCAGTTTTAGAATATGTGCTGCCAAAGTGAGACTAATGTGTTTCTCATAGACTGATAAACACTGTTTACTCACCCAAGAAATACTCCAAAGTCCATGTTTCTACCATGCAGTAGATGACCTAATTGAAAATAAGTTAGAGAGATAAGTAGTAGCAGAAAGCATAGTACTAATGGTTCCAAGTCAAAGCTGGACACTTTAAGTTTTCCTACTTTAAATTCATGGCTGTTGAAGCCAACATTAAGAATCAAACAGGAAAGAAACCAAAACAAAACCAACCAAAACAATACCAAAAAAAACAAAAAAAGAAAGCAAAACAAACAAAAAAACCTCAAACCAAACAAGCAGCATCCTGATGTCTTATGGTTAATTAACAAAATAATTGGCACCTTCTTTTCTCTAAATCATAGATCAACACAGTGACTGTTAACAATGGGCGGGAGCACATCAGAGGTCATGCGGTTGTCACAGGATAGGGCAAGGCTCAGAGCCGCTGTTCACAGGGTTGCTGTGAGTCATGACTTGACTTGATGGCACCTAACAACAACAACTTCTATCAATTAAATGTTGTCATGCTCAGCCTTGCCAGATTCCTCCCACAAAACCTGAGAACAGCGTTACAGATAACATCAGAACACAGGGCATGGGTGGGAAGGACCAGTGAGTATCCTTTAAACAATTAAGACACAGTTTCACCAAAATGGGTATCTTCACATCAACTAACGTGACTTACAAACATACTTCCCTTCAGAATTGTCACCTACAGTGGGACACCTCAAGAATTAAGGATAGGCAGATTTAACAGACAAACTATAAGCCAAGGAACTGGGTGGATCAAAGGAAACCATCCTGTACCTCGTACCCTGAGGAATCTGCCAGGAAAAATAATGGATAATTGAGGATGGTAGAAACAAAGTCACACATCCTTTGTGGAAATGCTGAGGCAATATTTAACCTAGGCTGCCATGAAAGACCGGGACGATTATTTATCTGATGGTGATGAAGTAACTCCATTAAACTTTGAGTGCTACTGAGTTGGAACTGACTGCTTGCTGACGCTGTAGCAGGTTTTCAGAGGTTTTCAGAAGCAGCCAATCACACGGGAGGTGACTGCTTCTCTTCCCGCTGTGGAGCAGGGGAGGAAAATGCTGATGCACCCCAAAAGACAAAGTTCTCTGCATGCCTGAACTAATTTTGACAAGAATTATGGCAATCCTAAATGAAGGATCCTTTTCAATCCACTTATATAAAATGAACAAGGCATACAAAACTGTCAGCCGTATAAGGAGATTTTACAGAGCAAGTCCAGGTTTTAAGAGAGATCCGATCACATCTATTTGGAATATGTTTTTTTCCCGTGTGACCTGCACTTCCCACCCTCCCCTGAGCACACATTTACCTGCTTTGTCTTCTGTTATTATTGAAGTACACATGGAAAAAAACTCATAGAAAATATTGAACGAGATAATCTCGCCTGTGAGAAAAGAAAGAAAATGTTCACGTTAATGCACAGAGCCATGACAATGTGAAAATATGTCTTTCGGGAAAAGTTAAGAGTGCAAATGGCTAACTTCCCCAGTGGCTAAGAAAAGGGCTGGCAATTAAAGCGCCCTCAGAAGTGTGCCCAGAAAAAAGGCTAGAAATCAGCTTCTGAAAATCCAGTCATTAAAACCCTACAGAGTAGTTTTCCTCTGACATAGTTTTACCGTGGCCAAGAGGAAGCTCGACTGCTTAAGGTTGTCCTCTGGTCCATGCCAGTGACTGACGCAGACCAGAGAGCATGCCTGAGCAGCCAGGCGGGTGCTGGTCCTTCACCAGCCTGTGCCCTTTCCATGGTCAAGACATAACGAGAAACAGCAGGCTGGAGTTGTATGACCACGTTTTTCATCAGTATATTTTCTTTTCTTTGCTGAGCTCACACATAATTTAATGAACCTTGAATATATGCTAAAAATGTCTGAATGTATTTTGCCCAGAGTTTTAATGTCACTGGAGCTCTGGGAGTGTGGTGTGTAGGGAATTGCGTTTCTAATTCAAATGCCACATCTCTCTAGTGGTTTGTTTCCACTGGCGGACCTATGGGAGAAAGAAGAGCGGTCTCCTCCTGTGTGATTTACAGCCTCCTTCAAACCCTCTGCAGGGTCAGCTACAAGTTGGTTCTGACTTGACAAGAGTGAGTTTTGAGGGTTTTATTGATTTTCAATTAATAACCAAACATATATCCACTCACAGCTTCTACATGGAAAGTTCAATAACACTGGTGAGACAGCTCACATTGTTAATCACACCATTAATCTTAATCAAACATGTGGTTATAGTTGGTTTGCAAGCATTTCTCACACAACAAAGCAGTCAGAACTCACAATAGGTTTAAGTATGTATTTTTTATATTCTATTTTTGCTATAATGTTTCTAAAAATAATGATAAAAATTCCAGCATTTTTGTTAATTATTTTCAGAAATTCTCAAACATCTATCTGTGTAAAACCAAGGTAACTAGTAGCTTCTAAAAATGGTAATATAATTAATTTGGTAGCTTGAAAATGAAACTTTTAAAGTAGTAGAAAAATATTTTTCATTAATTTAAAAACAAATGTTAAATGATTAGAAACTTAAAATTTAAAGCATTTTCCAAAACCTTTAATACCTAAGAACAAAGAATAATTTGTAAAATTTCTTCCCTGGAAATAGAAGGCACAGTGCAGAGAAACCTATGACTTAAATAAATGGAAAAATAAACAATACTCATAGGCTGGAAATCTCAGTATTACTAAGGTACCACTTTTCCCCAAATAAATAAGATTGAAATCCCAAATAAATGGAAAAATAAACAATACTCATAGGCTGGAAATTTCAGTATTACTAAGGTACCACTTTCCCCAAATTAATAAGATTGAAATCCCATTCAAAATATCACCAGGCTCTTTTGCCAAAGTTCACAAAGTGATGCTAAAAGAAAATTCTGAAGGAAACAAAGTTGGAAAACCTATACTACTTAATTTAAGATTTATAAAGACTACAAAGTTTAAATGATGGAGATAATGTTGTGGTATTGGTATAGGGGAAAACAAATAGAAACATTTATAAAATATATCAGATGGTCACATGATTTATAATAAAAGCACCAATGCATTGTACAGAACAAATGGAAGTCTTTTCAACAAATGGTGCTTTGATAAGTTGCTATGCCATGTTAGGGGGAGGGGGAAGATTGAATCTTAATCCTTATTACTTTATATCAAACACAAAAATTCATTCACACTATATCATAGTCCTAAATATGAAAAATAAACATAAAACACATGGAAGAAATATATAAGAATGCTTTAATAAATGTGGGATAGGTGTTGTTGTTGTTATGTGCCGTCGAGTCGCCTGCGACTCATAGCAACCCTATGTACAACAGCCCTAAACTCCACTCTGTCCTGTGCCAATCGCA
>NW_006399878.1:1819138-1819677 GCF_000299155.1 Elephantulus edwardii | reverse complement strand
CCTTTTAATTTCCTGGCTGCTGGTGCCAAGACTGTTGACTATGGAGCCAAGCAAACTAAAGCTGTGTACAATCTCAATCCCTTAATACAAAAAGCATTAAAAGAAAAGAATAAGAAAATAGACTTCATTAAAATATACACTTTTTACCAAAAGGCATCAGTAAACGAATAAAAATACAAGCCTTAGATTTTTTCTTTTTTCTTAATTGAACTATTTAATTTGAATAATTTCATGTATTGGTGGTGTTCAAATTGAATTATAGAAAATTAGGGAAACTATATTGATTTTGTTTCTAAATTTCATAGATCACAAGATACAGTTATGGTTTGGAAATTTTAGAAATTCTGTCAGATTTATTATTTTCCAATTCTATCATTTACACTGATGTACTAAAAGGCACAAATATATACTCTTTGATTTCTAAGCTAATTAATTTTTTTCTAATTCTATTATAGATTTTGTCATAAAAAAGAAAAATTATAAGAAAATGCAAAAATATTTTAATAGCTTACTGCATTGTATCAGTTAAATAGTTACTT
>NW_006399878.1:1797696-1818820 GCF_000299155.1 Elephantulus edwardii | reverse complement strand
ACGCCATCCCCTTTTCCTTATGAATCAGGGTGAAGTCTCTCTCAGGGAGGAGTGATAGGGAACGGCAAAGGACACACTGACAAAGAAGATTAATCAGAACTGGCTATGACAAGCACTGTGGCAATTGGACAATTAAAACAGACTTTCAAGGGGGTAAAAAAAGAACGAACTGGGGAAGAGGGTAGAGAAAATAGTGCAACAATGAATGAAAATCTCTGTAAATGTTCATTAAAATTAATAAAATACAATAATTTAAAAAGGACAACAACAACAACAAAAAACCAAGCCTTAGATTTACAGGAGTTATTTACAACCCATATATTTAAGATTTGTATCCAGGATACATAAATAACTCTTTCTAACCAACAAAAGCAGGCAAACTACTGAATAAGTATTTCACTGATATGCCATCCTGGGAGTAAGAAAAATAGGGAAAAGGGAAGAAGGAAGGAAGGGGAAGAAAAGTGGAAAGAAAAAGGAGGAAGAACCAAGATGTTCCGTCACCTTAGCCTGTGGAGAAATATACTACCAGTACAAATGCAAAGAGGCAAATGAGACACATGTCAAAGAATGGCTGAAATAAAGATTAGCAGAAGTCAATGGAGAAGGAGCAAGTGTTGCAACAAATGCTCATTCTGTACTGACACAATCACTTTGGAAAACTGGCTGGACCAACAATGCTAAGCACACTTACCCTATAGCCTAACAGTAGTTCCATTCGTATATATGAATCCAAGTAGGTGAATATACCCACTGAAAGACTTGACATGAATGTTTATGGCTAGTTTACTCATATTAAATGTCTCCTAACAAACCAAATATACTCCCACAGGTTAATAAACTATAGTATATCCACGTAATAACATACCCAAGAAACTAGACAAGAGTTCATACCACATGGTTCCATTGATAAGAAGATCAAAAAAAGCAAAAACTAATATATGGTTAAGTCAGGTTAGTAGTTGCCTGGATTAGGGAGGGGTGCAATCTGTGATGTGGCATGGTGCTATAATTTCCACTATCTGGATATGAGCTATGGTTACATGCACTTGTAACACTCCACCTAGCAATATACTTAAGATCTTAACTATACATATAACATACCTCAATAAAAAATCTGAAAAGTGCTTTACTAAATGTTCCAAAGCCTACAAAGCGTACTTTACCTAAAGGTATTTCAGTAATATCTGCAATCCCTTTTAATTCCTCTTCAAAGGGGCTCTGAAGGGTGCCAAGTAGACTAGGCTGAAAAACAAATTAGCAGTCATTCAACCAACAGACACGCTTTGAAATCTGCTTGTTTTTATATAAATGATTCTATATATTTCAACCATAGTAGGTGATAAGGAGATATAGTTTTAAGTATTTTAAAATCATGTTTTTCTTTAAAATTGTCTATTAATACTTTATAATATCAGGCTCCCAATATTTAACTTAAAAAACCAAAAAACAAAAAAACCACAAACCACTCCTATTCTTAAGCTCATCTGTTCTCAGGTATTACATGGTGTCCTGTAACTGTCAGACTGCTTCTTCTTGATGCTATAATTGATTAGAAAAAGAGGTAACAGATCATCTCATTTGGGGGGCCTAATCCTGACAATAACACACAGATATGAACATCACAACAGTGCACCCTCTAAAGTTCTAACAGTGCTCTAGATCAAATGCAAATTTATACACGTTCCTGTGAAAAGTTATCACTAAATAAATTAAAAAATAAAATAAATTTTAAAAGACTGCTTTTCTATAATTTATATATATACAAACATGTGTGTTTAAAATATGTTGTATGAATAATGTTTCTTACCAATTTTTGGTCCACTATCTGCATAATTTTTCCACTTGGCACAAATGCATTTACTAGATTTTTCACAGAATTCACTATAATCCTTAGCTGGGAAAAAAAAACCCCACAAAATAATTAACAAGAGATAGAATAAATGTGGACATTTAAGACTAGTATTAATAATAAAAATGTAAAATTTAAAGGAAGAAAAACCCTATCTATGTTTTAATTCATACCCCTGAAATCACTGCCTTGAGCTCATCTTTATATCTTAAACCAAAAATATCCCCTTGTATCTTAAAACTGAATAATAATTTAGCTAAACTACATTAAAAGAAAGTTTGCTTAGATTCATAAAGCGCTGTAGTGGTGTAGGGGAATGCTTGGGTGGTAAATGAAGGGTCAGTGGGTCGTCATGAGAGAGACTCAGCTCCACAGCAGTGAGCTTTGAGCATTATGCTCAAATTTTGACCTAAGTTACAACAGAAACGCTGAAGAAACAAACAGAAGCTTTTAGGTGTCAGTGAATTTATATCAACAAAGATGAAAAACTCATAAAAGAACCTAGAGAATGATTGCACAACTTGAAGAATGTAACCAGTGTCACTAAATTTTTCATGTAAAAACTCTTCAACTGGTCAGTGTGTTTTGCTGTATCTGTTCTTAATTAAGAAAAATAGAATTTAAGGGAAGAAAACCCTCATCTATGTTTAATTATATTAATTAGGATTCTTCTAAGAATCACTGATTCAAATGCTCAGTAATGGTGACCAAGCACTACTCTCCTGAGGGCAATTAGCCACAAATTCTACTTCCTCTATCAGGTGACTGGAAACCAGTTGTTATACTTTCAAAATCCCAGGAACTAAGCAACAAGCTAGATCACAGAACACATTTTATTAGGCCAATTAACTAGGATGTTGCGTAAAATCATAATCCTCAACCTCCTCTAAACCAAAGAACCAAATTCCATGAGGTATTTGGTTGTGGATAAAAAAAACCTTAGCAGCGATTCTTTCTTTCTTCTTCCTTTTTCCCCTTAATCATCATTGTAAACATATGTGACTTTTTACACCTACCAGCAGCAAATAC
Source organism: Elephantulus edwardii (assembly GCF_000299155.1). Lineage (NCBI taxonomy): Eukaryota > Metazoa > Chordata > Mammalia > Macroscelidea > Macroscelididae > Elephantulus > Elephantulus edwardii. The sequence goes on along the minus strand of NW_006399878.1, from coordinate 1,815,939 downwards.
AAGAATTGACCACGCAGCTCTATAGATATACATCTTCTGATTTACTCATCTACTGCTAAATAAAATAGAAACTGAAAAGGCTTTCAATTACTATGGATTCTAATTTTAGTCTTAAAATAATACTTTATGCTTAATTATTCAAATGAAGGAAGATGATACAAAGTTAAAGAAACACATTCAAAGAGGACTATAAGAACAAGAAGCTACGATGATGCCAGAAAAGTATGGAAAACAGATTCTTAAAATACCTGGTGGTTAATTTAATTAAATATTCTCTTAAGAATATGATTATATTGAACAGCAAACATTATAAATTGAAGACTTAAGCATCGTGGCTTACCGCTGGTGCCTTGTCAGTCACTAACTCATGCCATCTTTTGTAGGGTGGTAAGTCGAGGTCTATAGTGTACCAAGGAACTGGACCCCTATAGCTGTAATGAGAAAAGCATCTTCTTAAGATATCTGAAAAGCAGCCCCTCTTCCCAGAATAGGTAGCATTATCCGGGGGGCTATAAGATAATATAAAATTAATAACTAAATTGATGAATATAAACAAATTTTAATATTAATGAGTTAAACCATTTAAATAAATATTAAGCAAACCAATATTTGCCAAAATACGTACATTTGTTTTCATTCAGTGCTTCTGCTCTAGACTCACATATCATCCCCAGTATTTGGAATAGAACATAGATTCTCAAAGATTTGTAATGAACTAGTGAGATGTGAAAGGACTGATGAAGGCTCAGAAGCTACAGCCCAAGTACCACTGCTAGTCAGCGTCTGCCTTCCCCGCTCCTAAATCTCCACCACAGAACACAGTGCTGGAAGAGGAGCTCCCTCCTTGGAAGGCACTGGGAATACACACTGGCCACAACAGTGGTCTTGACCAGATTAAATACTGTGATGATGGCAGAACCATGCTATGATCTCTTCTATTGTACTTGGGGTCACCAAAGTTAGAGGTAACTCAGTGAGAACTAGCAAAAAAAAAAAATCTCGGTAAGGTGTCAGTCTAAGCTCTGTAGAGTTTTCTAATTGGTAATCCTATCTTAGGACTGCTTTCCTAGACTGTCTAATACCATTATCAAATCTCTGTTTTCTAATGTTGACATCAGGAAGCCAACTAAGTGCCCAGACTAGCACCATGGTTTCATTCTTCCTGACTGGCTTCAATCAAGAACCTTCACAATTCATGGAGTCGTCTAATCTTCAATGCTACTTCCTCTCTTCTCATACTTTTTTACGAAGGTCATATAAAAAACATCACTTTATTGTGTAGACTTTATTTTTCAATATGACTTTCCTAGCCATTGAATTTGACTTTTGCCATGGGGATGGGCAAGAATATGAAAATAAGGCATGTCACCCTATCCACAAGGGGATGGCTAGTCTCGCCATTAAATTGAGTGGATCCAGCAACAGCAAGAAGAAACCTCACCTCTAGAAAAGAACAGCAAGCAACTTGTCCTTCAGGACCAGAGCAACAGCCACAGCAGCCAGTGGAGAACCAGAGGCCATGAGGTGGAGCTACCCTGCAACTGCTACCCACCCCACCCTTCCCCACCCCCCATGGACACAACCAGAGCTGAACTAAGAGTTTCTGCCTAAGTTTGTAGGACAGCTGGGGGTGGGGAGGGGGTCAATACTGGCAGGAATGAGAACTTTACAGCACTGGCCTAAAGCCATGAAGGCCGTCTGAGGTGCCTGCAAGCACGTTTCAGAACCTGTCCTGATTGTACTCTGCTACTAACCTGGGTTATATAACCTTTTGACTTCCCCAGTATGGTGCTGTGTGGTCTGTGAGCTATTGCATTGGATCTTGGACCCAGTTAAGTAGTAAGATTGGTGTTGTAATGAGTAGAAAGGGGTCCAATAGTGTGAGGGACATGTCTGACCTCATGAAGATTTATTTTGCATTGTTAATGTAAGGTCGTGCCCATGTGACCCTCGCTCTTTTTACTGCTGCCATGTCCACTATCCACGTTCAACATGTCACTCTTAAATTTATGCACAGCAATTTCCACTAAGAGGAAACAGGAATATCTACTTTAAAATAAAACACAAATCCTCACAACCGGACCAATGAACAGATTCATGAGAAATGGAGAAAAAACCCGAAGTTTTCAAGGATGTTCTTTTACTTGGATCCACAAACAATGTACACTAATTGTGGACTGAAGTTAAAGGAAACAGCAGTCAAGAAGTAAACCAACATACTGCACGAGGAAAATCTGATATAAATACCTCCTGAAAGGCTAAAAATCAGATGTCATTTTGAAGCCTAAAGTCATCTCCTGTATCCTTATATATTATGGGAAATCTTGGCAATGAAAAAGAAAAACTAAAGAATTATTTTTTACTCTGAATTCCACTGTTGACAAAATATGAAAATATACCATAGATTAAAAATCACAACAAAAATTTAAAAATTTCAAAAATTAAAAATTAAAAAAGGAAAGAGTAATGGTGTCACTCTGGAGACAAAGGTGCACCTGATAAAGGCCATGATCTTAGCAATAACTTGCTATGTGTCAGAGAATTGAACAATGACTAGGGAGGACAGAAGGAGAATTGATGATGCCTTTGAGCTGTGGTGCTGGAGAAGAGTACTGAATATACCATGGACTGCTAGGAAAACAAACAGGTTCATCCTGGACAGGGTTAAACCAGATTGGAGGCAAGGATTCTGAGGCTTCTTCTGACATACTCTGGACACGCTACAAGGAGGGACTGGTCCTTGGAGAGGACGTCAAGCTTGGGAGGGTAGAGGGACAGCACAGGAGGGGAAGACCCTCTATGAGGTGGATTGATTCAGTGACTGGGGTAATCGGGATGGGAGTGTCGGAGACAGTGCGATTGGCACAGGACAGAGCAGAGTTTAGGGCTGTTGGACATAGGGTCACTATGAGTCACAGGCAACTCAATGACAAGTAACAACAACAACAACAAACACATCATACTTTACCAGAAGAACAAACAAATCTGTATTGGAAGATACATAGCCAGAATACTCCTTCCAAACAAAAATACTAACATTTGGTCTCAAGTGTTTTGGACATATTAAAAAGGAGACCAGTCTCTGGAGAAGGATATCATACTTGGTTTATCAGGTTAGTGAAAAAGAGGAAACCCCTCAATGACACAGGCTGACACAGTGGCTACAATACGGGACCTGAACAGAGCAGGTCATGTGGATCTGGGTGCAGGTCTGGGCAATGTCTCATTCTGCTCTACCTGGCTGCTAAGCAGGAACTGATTTGACAATACTTAACAGCAATAAGAACTCCCTTACCAAGAGCCAGGTCCCATTCCTGAAGAATAACCTGATTATTCTCTGTAGCTCCATAAACATTATCTACTGGCATCATTGCTAAATTGAGATACCTTCTAAGGGTGTGCAATTCATTCTGTGATTTATCAACGCCAAACTATGGCCTTATTTCTTGGCCCAGAACAGGAAATAGTGCACTGTTTGTACAGGTATGTACTGTCATGTTTCAAAACGCAGGTCAACAGCAGGAAGAGGTTCTTTCTTAAAAGTCTTGAATAATGGTTCTATTTATACTTGCTTTATCATAAGTAATTAATTTAAAAAAATTTATGAGTGAAAGTTTATAAATCATAATGGTTTTCATTCATTCATACACATTTTGTTTGATAACATTATAATTGATTGATGTAATGAATTAATGGTGATGTCTGATTAACCCCTTGTTGTATAATGCCTTTCCCTTCACCCAACTTATCTATTATTTTCTGCTCCTCTTATCTTCCATTTCTCACTTCTTGTAAACATCCAGGAATGACTCAATCTGTGGGTTAGCCCTTCCTTTTTATAATGGTAGTCGTCCACCACAGCTGTCCTACTGTGACTGATTTATGCCACTCAGCATAACTTCCCCTAGATTCAACTATATGATGCAATGTTTATGAATTTTTTTAACACCGTAAATAATTCTAATACTCTAAATCATGTTGCTGAACTTGACCCCCTGCTCTCTGTATACAGTTTAATGGAAGTATCACTTATTTGCCACTCATGCTTTTAGTAGAAAAAAGGAATACATACAACTTGGGGAACATAAATTTAAATAAAAATCACAATGAATGAATTTTCTTTTTCTCAAGACACTTTCAAGTTCTAGGGTTCTGAGAACATTTAGATCCTAAAATAGAGATTTCTGTCAAAACAAATTAATTTCATTCATGACTGACCATAATTTCACATGTAAAATTATTGTCTTCCCCCTCAGGAAGATGCTTCATGTACTTGGATTTCCATGTATAGCAGTAATCAATGATACATTAGTAGCCACCGGTGCTATGCATGACGGTGGCACTGACATGAAATATGTACTCTTCTATTAATATCAATTACCTGCTCCTCCCCTCACAACATCTAACAAAACAAACCACACTCCCATTATCTCCCTTAAACTACTGATTTTCTACCAATCAATAGTCTTAGGTAGGCATAAGGATTAAAAAAAATATATTAAAGAAAGAAATGACCATTACATGAGACCAGAAAGCTTCAGAAACCTGTCTAAAATCAACTTCTATTAATCAGAATTCTGTGTGTAACTGATAAACCTAACAATTACATTGTGAATTAAAGGTTAACTATAGTTCCACATCTTACCTCCTATTAGATTTTTTAAATATCATCTTGTGTACATCAAGTCAGAACTGATTCATAGCTGACCTGCCAGCAGGGTTGCAGAGGCAGTAAATCACACTGAAGAGTGCCCATCTTTCTCCCATGGAGTAACTGGTAGAATCAAACTGCGTAACTTTGGGTTGATAGTGAAATTTCTTACCACTAAGCCACCAGAGCTCCCTTAAATATCTTAGTTCTTGATACAACATCTCGATCTCTTACAAAAATAAGAGTAATTACCTTAATAGTGAAGATTACAAGAACTATGTAAATACTTAGCAGAAGGGGGATCTAATCGTTAGCAATTATCACTTATCTATTTCTGCTGTCAAGTTGGAACCAACTCAGAGCTGACCCTCCAGCAGACTTTCACGGAGATTTAAACTGCACAGGAGATTTCCATTTTCCCCCCCAGGAAGCAGCCTATTTTTTTGAGTTAGCAGCTCAAGTCCTTACCTACTAGGCTACCAGAGTTCCCACTCTGCTTTATTAGAAACAACAGAGTCAAATGAATTCTTTCTTCAGGTTAGCGCTTACTGTAATCACTTCATCACTAGCACTCCTTAGCACTGACTCCACATGGTTCCTAAGTGGCTTGGAAACTAGCTGATATGACAAACATATACATATTAGAAAGGTTGTAAGCACACAGTGAGTAACAGAAAAGAAATGTTAATGGAGTTGAGATGGATACAAGGGTGATCTGCTGTCAGTCCCTAGATCTCTTGCACTGACTGGCTGGTCAGGCTGATACACAAGTGTCTCACTCCTACCTCAAAATGTCTCCCCACATCCCCTCAGAACCTATGCATTTTGTTGAAAACAATGACCTCCCAGGAACTGCATGACTGTTCTTTCATTCAAAGGTACATGAGGACTAAATTTCTCTTCCAAATCTCAGTATTAATTTTGTTTGTAGTCTTAAAGCAGATATTAGAATCTTTATGTAGAAAAGAAAATTTGCAAAGCAATTTAGCAGAAATGACCAAGCAATATGCATAGAATGTGTGTGTGTGTGTGTGTGTGTGTGTGTGTGTATCTTGAGAGATTATGGTAACACTGAGAAAAAGGGGAAATCTAGAGCACTTAAATGTGCTCATGTAAAACCTGTACAAGAAGCAGTAGTTCGAACAGAGCAAGAGCATACCATTGTTGAATGCTGTCGAGTCAGAACAGACCCATAGCTGAACCTCCCATGGGTTTCCAGAGGCAGTATATTACATGGGAGGAGACTGCCCATCCTTCTCCCATGAAGCTGCTGGTGAATTCGAACTGCATACCTTCAGGACTGCAGTGCAGCTTCTTACCACTAATACACCAGAGCTCTCTAAGAGCATATTATATTGCTTAAACAGAAGAATGGTGTGCAACAGTGTTGTATCTTTGGTGTCTAACTCTTCAATCTGTACACTGAGCAAATTATTTGAGAAGTTAGACTATAGCAAAAGATAAGGCCCCAGGAATAGATGGTATACCAATTGAAGTATTCCAGATAACAGATGTTGCCCTGGATGTGCTCAAAGTTGTGCCAAGAAATCTGGAGAACAACCACTTGGCCAACTGACTGGAAGAGATCTATATTTGTTCCCATTCCAAGAAAGGTGGCCCAACGGAGTGTGGAAACTATAGAACAGTGTCATTGATTTCACATGCAAGCAAGATTCTACTAAAGATTATCCAAAAACTATTAGAACAGCACATCAACAGAGAATTGCTGGAAGTCCAGGCTGGGTTTAGAAGGGGCCGTGGTACTAGGGATATTGTTGCTGATGTTAGATGGATCTTGGCTGAAAGCAGAGAATACCAGAAGAATGTCTATCTGTGTTTCATTGATTATGCAAAGGCATTTGACTGTGTGGATCATAACAAACTGTGGTTGACTCTGAGAAGAATGGGAATCCCAGAACATTTAATTGTGCTAATGCGAAACCTATACTTGGACCAAGAGGCAGTCGTCAGAACAGAGCAGGGTAACACTGCATGGTTCAAAATTGGGAAGGGTGTGCGCCAGGGATGCATCCTGTCTCCATACCTTTTCAACATGTATGCAGAGCAGATTATCCGAGAGGCTGGGCTCTATGAGGAGAATTGTGGCATCAGGATTGGTGGAAGATCTATTAACAATCTGCGTTATGCAGATGACACAACCCTGCTTCCTGAAACTGAGGAGGACTTCATGCATTTGCTGCGAAGTGTCAAGGACTGCAGCCTTCAGTATGGACTGAGGCTCAATGTCAAGAGGACAAAGATTCTCACCACTGGACCAATTGGCAGCATCAGGATGGATGACAAAGAGATTGAGATTGTTCACAGCTTCAGTTTGCTCGGCTCCACAGTCAACACTCTTGGCACCAGCAGTCAGGAAATAAAAAGGCGTATCGTGATGGGAAAGTCTGCTGTTAGGGACCTCTCTAAAGTACTCAGGAGCAACAGTGTCTCTCTGGAGACTAAGGTGCGCCTGATACAGGCCATGGTCTTTGCAATCGCTTGTTATGCATCAGAGAGTTGGACAATGACTAGGGAGGACAGAAGGAGAGTGGATGCCTTTGAGCTGTGGTGCTGGAGAAGAGTACTGAATGTACCATGGACTGCCAGGAAAACAAACAGATTCATCTTGGAGAGGGTTAAACCAGGCTACTCCTTGGAGGCAAGGATTCTGGGGCTACGTTTGACATACTTTGAACATGTTGCCAGGAGGGATGGGTCCTTGGAGAGGGACATCATGCTTGGGAGGGTGGAGGGACAGCGCAGGAGGGGAAGACCCTCTATGAGATGGATTGATTCGGTGACTGGGGTAATTGGGATGGGTGTGTCAGAGGCAGTGCGGTTGGCGCAGGGCAGAGCAGGGTTTAGGGCTGTTGTGCATAGGGTCGCTATGAGTAGCAAACGACTCGACGGCACATAACAACAACAACAACAAAAGACTATATGAAGAACAATGTTGCAGGAATATTGACCAACAACCTACATTAAGCAGATGACACAACCTTGCTCACAGAAACTGAAGACCCTAAATTCTAAAGATGATGAAGTACTAAAAACTTCAGTAGGGATCAAAATATCAATATCAAGAAAACAAAATTCCAGGGAGCTCTGGTGGCCAGATGTTCTGCTGGAGAAGGAAGGACAACTCCTCCTGTACCAGTCAGATCTGATTTGACAGTACACACACAAAAAATAATGAATTTTTTAAAAAAGAAAACAAAATCCTTACCACTGACTTAATAGGCAACAACATCATGACAGATGGAGAAAATACTGAAGTCGTTTACTTGGATCCACAATCAACCAATGGTAACAACAGCCAAGAAATCAAAAGACATAACTGCCTTAAGCAAATATGCTGTTGAAAACTTCTCCAAAGTGCTCAGTAAAAAAGATGACCGTTTAAAGGCTAAGAAGCACTTGATCTCAGCCATGGTATTCAGAACTGCTTCATATGCATGTGAAAGATGGACAACGCATAAGGAGAACTAAAGAGAGGTGCCTACCTTGGAACTGTGGTGTTGGAGTCCTGAGTGTGATAACATGGAATGCCAAGAGAACAAACAAATCTGTCTTGGAGGAATTGCACCAGAGCACTCCTTAGGCATGAGGATGGTGAAACTTTATTGTGTCTACTTTAGGCACATTGTGTGTGGGTGTGGGAAAATGTTATATATGGAAAAGAAGAAAAGTCTGAAAAAAGGGAGGAAGGCCCTCAATGAGATAGAGTCACACAGTGATTGAAAATAATAGGCTTGTGCATTGCAGAGACTGCAAGGACGGTTCAAGATAGAGCAAAGTTTCTCTTTTTCCATAGGGTTGCTATGAGGGTAATCAATGTGACAAGGCCTAAAAACAAATTTATATATGTGTATATATACACACACAAAGGCACAAACACATTTACACACACATATACACACAGCAACATCCCAAATCCACAGCTGTCCATTCTCACTTGAAGTGACCTTGGGTTTCCAAGGCTGTAAATATTTACAAGAAGAGACTGTCCATCTCTCTTCCAAGAAGCGCCTGATGGATCTGAACCATTAACCTTCTGGTTAGCAGCACACTATCTAATTAAACATCTAAGCAGGGAAAATCTTCAGGGAAATCCATTCAAGACATACAAAAGGCAAGAATAAAAAAAAAAAAAAAGACAAAAAAAGTAAAGGCCTTAAACAGAAGATATTTACTAAATGCTCAATAAATTAGGACAACTGAGAACAGTCAAATGACTCAATCAGCACATTTCTGACACTCAGATCAGAATGGTGTTAGTGATAACAAAGAAGAAGACTACGAGAAAGCAAGCTATTAACGAGAGGGCTAGAATCATACTGAAGTGGGTTACCTCTAAAATATCTTCTGCTACATGTTGTTGTTGTTGTTGTTATGTGCCGCCGAGTCGCCTGTGACTCATAGCGACCCTATATACAACAGCCCTAAACTCCGCTCTGTCCTGTGCCAATCGCACTGTCTCTGACACTCCCATCCCAATTCTTTCTACATGAAAGTGAATAAACAAAAGAATTCCCTTTAATTATTCCTTCCCATTCTATCTGTGGTCATCTATTTAGAATCTGTTACCTAAATAAACGCAGAACAAGAGGTGTGATTCAGAATATCCCTAAAATTGAAAATGTGACACTGACATTTTGTACTACTTAAAATCCTACTCCACTTCCTCCAACAGTCAAGAAGGCATTCTTTTTAATTTCCCAATGTAACTTTTTAATTGTTGTAAAAATATGTGTGTATGCATGTGTGTGTGAATTACATTTGCCAATGTAACATTTTTTTTTAATATCAAATTTAGTGACACCAATTACAGTGATCTTGTTGTGCATCCTTTTCTGCTACTTTTTCCTTTTCTGGACCCCTGCACCTGTGAGCCATCATTATGCTTTTCTCACAGATCCATTTAACCACTGTGGATTTAGAAATGAAAAAAAAAAAAAACAAACAAGAAAACAAAAAACCCAACAACAACAATAACAAAAAACTGGGATGCAGATATTACTGTTAAATATTTAAATATGACATTTGCTCTCCTATGTTTTCCAATCTTGTTCTGTCCTCCATATCTTAGATTATCAGACTATGGTTTATTTCTGGAGCATTTCACTTGTGAAGGCTTACTCTTTTTTGCTGTTGTTCCAGTAAACTTTGGTGCTTTATGTCTAGGTACCACAGAGAACCACCAGGACAGTTCTGCTATAAGACTGAATAAACATCCACCTGTCATAAAATAAATTAGCTGTAGACATGAGTTAGTAGAAAAAGGAGTCCTCCTCTTTCAATTTTCCCTTTCATTTTTGTAACAATGGATTTTTTAGCAATAAATATTTTCTACTGTTTGCTAACAATGAAAAGGGCTGAAATAGTCACTGCAAAAGATAAAAGACAATAGCCTTCAATATGGCTTACACCTCAACATCAAACAACAAAAATCTTCACCAATGGACCAATAGGTAGCATCATTATTGATGTAGCAAAGATTGAAGAGTTATCAATTATTTTCTTTTACTTGGATCAACAGTCAAGACCAGTCAGAATGGGAAAAGAAGTCAAGATATCAAAAGACATGGCACATTGGGGAAAATGTGCTGTCAAGGAACTCTTTAGAGTTTATAGACTAAGGTGTATCTGTTCCAAGCCATGGTATTTTCAATTGCTTCCTATGCATCTGAAAGCTGGACAGTGAAGAAGGATGACAGAAGAAAAACTGATGGCTTTGAACTGTGGTCTTGGAAAAGAGTACTGAATAGCCTATGGGCTGATAAAAGAACAAACAAATCTGTCTTGGACGAAGGGTACTCCTTAGAGGTAAGGATAGTGAAACTTCATCTCACGTACTTTGAAACATTACAAGGAGAGATCAGCTGCTAGAAAAAGACATTATGTGGGGAAGGGTTTAGTGTCAGAGAAAGAAAAATCCTCAACAAGATGGACATAATGACTGTAACAAGTGGCTTGGCTTATCAGACAGAGATTGTAAGAATGGTACAGGTTAGGGTAGGGTTCTGATCTATTTTTCCATAGGGCCTCTCTGAATTTAAGTTAATATGATGACATCTAACAAAAACAACATTTCGTATTTGTACAAGGTCTTAGCCAGTGTGTAATACAAAAGCCTGAGAGGGGAAAATATTTTGGCTCAGGACAGAATATATAGTTTAAGCTTTTACTCAAAACAAGGTATCACTATACTTGAGGAAAAATCTTCATAAAAGTCAAAGTGAGTTTTGGAACTTGTGATGTTTACTCACGTTTCTCCAGAAGGAGGATAGGTTGATTTTCTGCAGTCTTCTGTCCACTATTTAAAAAACAAAGAAAACAAAAAGAATCAGTGTATAATAAAGATTTGCTAACTGAATGTGAAATAATTTTAAAAAAGAAAGAAAGAAAAGTGTGTGTGTGTGTGTGTGTGTGTGTGTGTGTGTGTGTGTGTGAGTGAAGAGAAAATAAAGTATAATTTTGCCCTTTTGGATCGTCTCAATATTCTGTAAGAGTCTTTTCTTCCTATAAAAATTTCTAACCACTCAAACCATTTACTGCAAATAAATGAACTACACACACACACACACACACACACACACACACACACACACCTCACAACACAATCAAACTCACCATTAATAATTCTGACCCACTGAAAACCCAAAGGTCAGGTGTTGTGATTTGACTCTACATTGAAAAAATACAGAGTAAAAAAGAAATATGAGAAAGTAGATGGAAAATGTTTAAGTCAGACTGATTTGTCATTAGAAGTAAGTACATTCTCAACTCAACTAAAGGTAGTGTAGTCTGAACTGACTCAGAGCTGACTATCCACTGGGTTTCCAAGGTTGTCAATTGCATGGAAGATTTGTCCACCTTTCCTTTTAAAAAAATTGCGACTCCCTATGAACTAGGCCACCGGAGTTCCCTAAAGTACTTTGTAGGATTTTATGAGCCAACTCTATTGCAATCTGCCCTGGGCTTTGCATCCCAAACCAGATTTTCAGGGTTTACCGAACAGAGCCCTTCACATTCTTATTATAATTTACGATCCCAGCTTCACTTTTTATCACTCTTCCTAATAAAAGTCACACAAGTCAACCAGTTCCTAATGTTCTCTTAATGAGCAGCATGTGCTGTTTTCCTGTGTCTTCTGTCTCACTGGAGAACTTGAGGTTATCCTCTAAGCCTCAGTTCAAATCCAGTCTTCACCTGTTTCCTAGTATAATCATCCCACCTCTGTACTCCCCTAGCATCTGACACATCTCCATTGCCATATTTATAAACTGCACTAGAATTATCTGTGTCTTTCTGTTCTTCTTGAGGCAAAGATAGATCCTCAATGCAGAGGCCTCTGACAAAACACAATGAATGAGGAGTCATGCAAGCTTAGTACCTGCAAATTTATGGATCTTGAGTCTATTCCAGCTCATGACGACTCTCTAATAGGTTTCTGAGGCTAGAAACATTAAATGGAGATGCCTGTTTTCCTGTGAGGAGTTGCTGACTGGTAGGTTAGAACTTCCAATCATTCAAAAGTTGAGGGAAATGTTTTTTATTTGAAAAAAATTAAAGCCTCATCTCTAAACTAAAAAAACAAAACAAAACCAAATAAAAAACAAAACCCCACAACAGTAAGGTTTTATCACTGCTAACCTCACTAACTACTCTAATTGAGGAAAATCTGGATATTCAGTATGTATGTCTTAGAAAATTCACAGAAATGACTATAGTTAATTAACTTCATGAAAGCAAATAAAGTTCATGGTTGATATTACTGGTTCAATACATGTGATTGATTTAAATAGTTTTCATAGAATATTTGTCAATTAATAACATAATTACAAATAAGAAACTGTTACATATTGCATTTTCCTAGATCTTGTATGTTGTTGTTGTTGTTTGCTGTCGAGTCATTAACGACTCTATGAACAAAAGACCTCATGCCTTTCCATAGCTATCATTTCTCCAAGTTCATAGAGTTTCCAGAGACATGTGGCTTAGGAAGTGGATGCCACTCCTGCTTCCAAACCTATTTTACAACTGGGAGCTCCACCAAACACTGTTCAAAATGGGAAACCTTTATGGTATTTGATATCCTGATGACACAAGGTTCAGCATTACAGAAAACACAGATTATTTCACACAGCCCATTGACAAAGAGTTATGTGCAAAGTGGAAGGATGTTCCTCCAGATAAAAGAGCAGTAGTCTCATTTAGCAGTGCTTAAGTGTTGTCGAGTCAAATACGACTCAGAGTAAGCTTTGCACAAAATACCTGAACTCTGTTCCATAATTAAAATCATTTCTGTACATTTAAAAGAGAGTTTGTAGAGTTTCAAGAGGCATCTAGTTTAGGAAGTGGATGTCACTCCTGCTTCCCAACATGAATCAATCTGGAAGCTCATCCAAATATTGTATATAATTGGTAAACATGACAGTATTTGACAAGACTATGGAACAGTGTTAAGCATCACAGGAATTCCAAGTTGTTCAGTACGGCAAACAGACAAAAGATAGCTGTGTCTTTTAAAGCATATTAATTCTAAAATTAATACCTTAAGGGCCACCCCCTTTTGAGGGGGGAAGACAACATTAACACACAACAAACACGGTCCCAGAAACTTCCCTTACATGACTGCCCTCAAGACGAAACCGCCATCGAGATGCTAGCCAGCCAGCCCTTGGCTTGTTACACAGAAAAAAATATGGCCTGCTCATGTACTAGCTCTTCTCTTCTTTTTCTCCTATCTATACAAATGTCAGTAGTTCCATTTCAAAATAAAATGTCCAAAATAGTCTCTTTACAAGAAGAGTATAATACATAAAGGAAGAGTTGAATGTGAATGTTAGGAGTAGCCTTGCTTGCTAAGGAATAAATTTCATAACTTTCTAATGAGAGAAAAAAAAAACCCAGATTTTGCCCCGAGAGCAGATGTAAGGTACCTAGATAGAAAAATATGAAACCCTTCAAGTGGAGAAAGGAGAGTCACATTAAGATAAGTGAGCAGTTTAAGTCTCATCAGCGTCACCAGCTCTAAGGCTGGACTGGTTGGGTAAGAAAGGGAAGGAAGTATCGAAGGACAATCTTACTCTTTCTGCTTTAGAATAGCTTTTGATCAAAGATAGGAAAAAGGAACAGGAAAAAAAGAGGACATGGCAGGTATATAAGCCAGAATGAATAAGAAAAGAATAAAAGTGGTTAAGTGCTTCAAGGAGAACAAAGTAAAGTCTCCATGGCAAACAGTTGTCATTGGGGCCTGGAATGCTAGGTATTAAATATTCACTGGGAATTTATAACTTTGAATTGTCTGTATGGCCACCACAGAAAATGCAAGACATAATTCAAATGGAAAGGATAATGTGTAAACTATTATAATTGTTATTACCCACGGAATTCAATTTATACTGTAATAATGGAAATATTTGTCAAAGTACATGAATATATACTTCATAAACTTAAGATGAAGTAATAAAAAAACTTTCATTATTATAATAAATACAATAGTATTTATTCCCAATAACATAAAAGCACATAAATATAAGTAATGTTTAATTAATGATAAAAATGTAACCATCATATACATATCACCAAAAATTCCTTTTTCTCCATCTCACTGCTGTCAATGTCAAACATGTTGAAAGCTATTCTAAAACCTGCATATGACTTTGTTAAAATCATCCAAAAAGCCTTTTTTCCTGTACTACACATTTTTACTACTGTCACTTGTTACATACTTTAGCAGATTCCACTTTTCATCTTATTCTTGCATTCTCAACTAGTTAGAAATGTCTTTGCCTAATAAGTAGACTGTCACATACAACCAAATGCATACATGATATGATAGCTATGATAAAATAGATGATTGGGACCTTCTATAAATTAACATCAATAAACTTATTCGAAAAATTAAAGAGAACATATGCACTGGGAAAAATATATGACGATGAGATACTCAAAAAAGAAACTAATTTTTAAAATTTATAGAAAACTCCAACACCTCAACAAGAAAAAGATTAAAAACTCCAATTATAAAATTGGCAGAGGACACAAATATATGACATTCAAATGGACAAGAAATACATGGAGAAAAAGAAAAAACAGCTCAAGATCATAAACTATTAAAGAAAAATACCAAAGGTGCTCTGGTGTCCTAGTGGCAAGAAGTTGTGATGCAATCTCAAAGGCACGAGGTTTGAACCCACTAGATGCTCCACTGGAGAAGGAGGGGCAATTTCCTCCTGTGCCAGTCAGATCTGATTTGATAGTACACAAAAAGAAAATGAAAAAAAGAAAAGAAAAATACCAACTCAAATTCACTGGCATCAAGTACTACTAAATCACAACTGACCCTCCTACAGTCCTCTTTATCATGTACCTCTTATTTTGGACCATTGTTCTCATAATATATAACCATATATTCCTTTTAAAGAGTTCTCTCCCTCATCTATTCCAATACAGTGTTCATTATCTACTCTTTTCCAATTCTCTTTCCCACTCCCATGACAGTCCTACTTAATAACAGTGGTGCTATGCACTATTTGTTCTTTTGAGACTGAGACATTTCACTCAGCATAATGTCCAACAAGGTCACCCAAGTCGTGTAATGTTTTTAGTTCACTTTTTTCAGTGCTGTATAGTATTCCATTGTGTGACTGTATCATTGTTTTTCCATCCATTCATTTGTTGATGGGCACTTGGAAGGCTTCCATCTCTTTGCTATTGTGAATAATAAACATGGGCATGCATATGTCTGTTTGGATGGCGGTTCTGGTTGCTTTAGGGTATATCCCCCGCAGTGCAAATGCTGAGTCAAATGGTATTTCTATTTCCAACTTTTTAAGAAAGTGCCAAATCACCTTCCATAGTGGTTGAACCATTTTACACTCCCTCCAGCACTGAATAAGAATTCCAATCTCTTCACAACCTCTCCAGCATTTGTTCTTTGCTGCTCTGTTGGACTTTGCTATTATTGCTGGGGTGAGATGAAATTTCACAGTTGTTTCTATTTTATTTGTGTCTCTTTGATAGCTAGAGATTTTGAACATTTCTTCATGTATGCGTCTGCCATCTGAATGTCTTCTTTGGTGATGTGTCTATTCATATCTTGTGCCCATTTTGTGATTGGGTTCTTTACCTTTTTCATGTTGAGGTTCTGGAGTATTCTATAAATTTGAGATATGAGTCACTTATTAGCTATATCATTACCAAATATTTTCCCCCAGTCTGTGGCTTTCCTTTTTAACCTGTTGGAAAAGATTTTTTGATATGCATAGGAATTTCTCAATATCAGCAGTGAAAACCAGGTCAGGTGCTGATTGTGGGACAGACTACCAACTACTCATATGCAAGTTCAAACTGAAGTTGAGGAAAATGAAATCAAGTCCATGGGAACCAAATTTTTTTTTACATTTTTCCAGTAAATCTTTATTATTAGTTAAGTCACAATTTAAGATTCCAGCAGAGAGGTTAGGTGGGCCAGTTCAGATCTTCTCAGGGAATGTGCCTTCTGCCCTGCAGTCATCCCAGGCTGACACTCAGGACAGGGGACAGAGGGACTTGTATACACACTGATACCATTCACACACGGAGACATCACCACCTTTGGCAGTCATTGCCTTCTCACAGTGGTGGAAATCCAGGTAGTTTTGCCAGCAGTTCCTGGTTTGGTTCTGGTTGGGAAAGCGACTATCAAAAGGGGCAGTTCGGGAGTTCTTGATTTTGGTCTTAATGTCTTCCGCCATGGTGGTGATTTCTAAAGACTCCCCTCAAAGCAGTGGCAGCTCAGTGTGACCCTCAGAAAAGATGTCTGTGCGGGTGGGAACCAAAATTTGACCTTAAATCTGTCCCACTCGAATTTCAAAACCATCTCAAGAACAGGTTTGAGGCCTTGAGCACCAATGAGCGTAGACCAAATGAGCTCTAGGAGGATGTCAAGAAAATCGTCCATGAAGAATGCAAAAGATCATTACAAAGGCTGAAAAAGAAGAAAAGACCAAGATGTATCGATATCAGATGAAACTCTGATTATTGCATTAGAGCACCGAGAAACCAAAGCTAAAGAAAGAAACCAAGAAATGCAAGAGCTAAACAGAAAATTTCAAAAGGCAGCCTGGGACGACAAAGCAAATAATGAAATGTGCAGAGAGCTGGAGTCAGAAAATCAAAAGGGCCGAACTCGCTCACCATTTCTTAAAGCTGAAGGAGCCGAAAAACAAATTCAAGCCATGGGTGGCAATACTTAAGAATACTTTGGGCAGAATGTTAAATGATCCAGGAAGTATCAAGAGAAGATGGAAGGAGTATACAGAGTCACTGTATCAGAAGGACTTGGCTGACACAGAAGAATCTCATTAAGTAACACATAAGCAAGAGCCTATGTGGTGATGAAGGAGGAAGTTCAAATTGCTCTGAAGGAATCGGCAAAAAACAAGGCTCCAGGAGTTGGTGGCATACCAATTGACATATTTCAACAAACAGATACTGCCCTGGATGTGCTCAAAAGTTGCGCCAAAAAATGTGGAGGACAGCCAGCTGGCCAACTCACTGGAAAAGATCCATATGTGTTCCCATTCCAAAGAAAGGTGGCCCAACAGAGTGTGGAAATTATCAAATAATATCATTAAAATTACATGCAAGCAAGATTCTGCTGAAAATTATCCAAAAACGTTTGGAGTAATATGTCAACAGAGAACTGCCAGATGTGCAGGCTGGATTTAGAA
This sequence comes from Elephantulus edwardii, assembly GCF_000299155.1. Classification (NCBI taxonomy): domain Eukaryota; kingdom Metazoa; phylum Chordata; class Mammalia; order Macroscelidea; family Macroscelididae; genus Elephantulus; species Elephantulus edwardii. Next base: position 1,798,566 of record NW_006399878.1, on the reverse strand, counting down.
GAGGTCCTGTGCTAGGGATATTATAGCTAATGCTAGATGGATCTTGGCAGAAAGCAGAGAATACCAGAAGAATGTCTACCTGTGCTTTATTGACTATGCAAAGGCTTTTGACTGTGTGGGTCACAACAATCTGTGGCTGACTCTAAGAAGAATGGGAATCCCAGAACATTTGATTGTGCTAATGCGAAACCTATACTTGGACCAAGAGACAGTTGTCAGAACAGAGCAAGGAGACAGACACTACATGGTTCAAAATCAAGAAGGGGGTCCATCAGGGATGTATTTTGTCTCCATACATTTTCAATCTGTATGCAGAACAGATCATCAGAGACGCAGGGCTGTACAAGGAGGAATGTGGCATCAGGATTGGTGGAAGAATCATCAACAACCTACATTATATGGATGGCACAACTCTGCTTGCTAAAACTGAGGAGGACCTGAAGCACTTGCTACAGAAGGTCAAGGACTGCAGCTTCCTATACGGATTGAAGTTCAACATCAAGAAAACAAAGATTCTCACCATTGGGCCAATTGGCATTATCAGTATGGATGGTGAAGAGATTGAGATAGTTAACAGGTTTAGTTTACTTGACTCCATAGTCAACACTCCTGGTAACAGCAGCCAGGAAATCAAGAGACGAACTGCATTGGGAAAGTGAGCTGTGAGAGATCTCTCAAGAGTACTGAAGAGCAATGATGTTAGGCTGGAGACTAAGGTGCACCTGATCCAGGCTACAGTCTTTGCAATTACGTGCTATACATCAGAGAGTTGGACAGTGAATAGGGATGATAGAAAGGGAATTGATGCCTTTGAGCTGTGGTGCTGGAGAAGAGTGTTGAACATACCATGGACTGTTAGGAGAACAAACA
>NW_006399878.1:1791261-1797596 GCF_000299155.1 Elephantulus edwardii | reverse complement strand
TGCTCCTTGGAGTCAAGGATTCTGAAGCTTCGTCTGACATACTTTGGGCATGTTGCAAGGAGAGACTGGTCCTTGGAGAGGGACATCATATTTGGCAGAGTGGAGGGGCGGCGAAGGAGAGGAAGACCTTCGATGAGATGGATCGATTCAGTGAGTGGATTGGTGGGAATGAGTGCATTTGAGATGGTTAGGTTGGCACAGGATAGAACGGCGTTTAGAGTTCTTGTTTAGAGCCACTATTAGTCGAAAGCAACTTAATGGCACATAACAACAACAACAACATCTAAATTCAGTAACATTTCATATATAAAATAGTAAAATTTAATAAGCAAAGTAAAGCACATGACTTAAAGGTCACTTTTGTGTCGCCAACCCAAAGGCAGGCAGAGTTCCAACTCAGTGGCAAGGAGGGGTTTTTGAGAGTTTTTCTCTTCCTGTGTTGACACGATAAGTATTCATTAGTAACTTTTTAGAAACAAGATAAGATAGCATAATTTAGTGCTGCTGAGCTATAGTTGTGTAACTGGAACTTGTAGGGCAGTAAGCAGTGGCATGAAGCCAGGCGTGACAATAGTTCAATTGTAGGGTGAAAGCAAGGCGGTATGTAAAAAACTGAGGTGGCTGTGCTGCCGTAAGATTTTGTCTGTGGGCACAAAATGTGAGTTATGTCATCTTCATATGCCATGATAAGAGGGCTTTTGCTTGTTTTGCATTTTCTCTTAATCTAATAGAAATCTAAAGACCATCCTTAGCTTGCAGGTCACACTAAAACAGTTGGTCCGCTGGAATGGGTCCTTTGGCTTGTTTGCCAAGTCCCATTCTTGGGTGCCATACGATCCTTGTTCCAGCTAGGCTTTTTCCCCCTTCAGTTTTTAAAGAGGAAAACCCTTTGGGCAGTTTTACACTGGCTAGTAGTGTTGCTATGAGCCAGAAATTGATGACAAAGGGATGATATATACGCATTTATGTACAGGGGTGAGGATGGGAGACTATTTTGTTACAGGATCTTCAATTTAACTCTTATTACCTCCCAGTTTACCATATACTTAGTCCCAGATTAATTGCTGCTCCAAGCAAACAACATCTCTAGGAATACCCTCTTTTCAAAACAATCTCTTCCATTTTCTACATCACTCTTTCATATACTTTGTCAGGACCAAAAAAATAAAATCAAGGGCTCTCAGACACACAGAAGTACAAGTAAGATGATTTGCTTAAATTGTGCTGCCAAAACAAAGGCAGGTGGTTCGAATTCACCAGCTGCTGAAGGAGAAAGATGGGCAATCTCCTCCAGCACAATTTAGAGCCTCATAGCTGACCTGGTGCAAGAAGCTGTGCTGCAATCCCAAAGGCACGTGGGTCGGGGCCACCAGCTGCTATGCGGGAGGACAGGCAATTTCCTCCCTTGCGATTAATTGCCTCTGAAAACTCACTGGAGGTTCAGCTATGGGTTGGTTCTGACTCAACAGTATACAACACACACACAACACCACACACCCACACACAACAATACCGAATGATACTGGTAATTAGCAATGCTAAGATGTATTCCTTTCCTATTGCTACTGTAACAAATTACCACCTTTTTAATAGTCTGAAACATCACAAATGTATAACACTACAGTTCAGGTAACTAAACCCAAAATTCACTGCCAAGTTGGGTCCAACTCATAGCTGACCCTCCAGTGGGTTTTCAGAGACTGTAAATCATCGGGTAGGAGACTCTGCATCTTTCTACTGCAGAGCAGCTTGTGGCTGGTGGATGTGAACTACTTGCCTTTGGGTTGGCAGAGTAACTTCTTACACTCTAGGCCAGAAGCTTCCTGGTAAGAGTAATGGTCAGAGGTCTAAAATGGGTTTATGGAGTTTGATTCTCTTTAGAGCTCAAGGGAAGAATCTATTTCCTGATCTATTCAGGCCACCTACATTTTTTTGGCTATGTTCATCTTCAAATCTAGTAGTGTAACATTTTCTCTCTTCTCTGACTTCCTGGGTTCCTCCAATGAGGCACATGCTTATATCAGAGGAGCCTTGGTGGCATTGTAGGTTACTAGTTGGGCTCCTAACCAAAAACTTGACAGTTCAAATCAACCAGTTGCTCTATGGCAGAAAGATGAGGCAGTTTGCTATTGTTAAGATCCCTAACCTCGGACACATGGAGGAATTGCATTGACAGCAGTAAATCTGGTTTCGACTTTGCTGATTATATCATTCTCACACAGAGTAATGTCCCCACCTTGGGATCCTTAACTAAATTATATTTGCAAAGTCTCCTTTCCCATAAAAGTAACATATTCACAGGTTCTGATGTCTTTAGGTAACCACTATTCAATCTGCCTCACCAGTGGGCCAACTGGCAGCACCATCTTAGATGGAGAAGAGATTGAGGTTATTAACAATTAAAGCTTGCCTGGATTCGCAATCAACACTCTTAATACCAGCAGGCAGGAAATCAAAAGATGAATAGCATTGGGAAAATCTGCTGTCATGGACTTCTCCAGAATGCTGAAGACAATGATGTCAGTCTAGATACAAAAATCTGCCTAATCCAGGTCATAGTCTTCTCAATTATCTGTTATGCTTCAAAGAGTTGGACAATGACTAAGGATGACAGAAGAAGAATAGATGCCTTCAAATTGTGGTGCTGGACAAGAGTCTTGAACATACCATGGACTGTCAAGAAAACAAATAGGTCTGTCTTGGAGAAGGTAAAACTAAGTCTCTCCTTGGAGGCTAGGATTTTGAAGCTCCATCTCACTTACTTTGAGCATGTGGCCAGGAGTGATAGGTCCTTGGAGAAGGACATCATTCTCAAAAAGGTGGACGGACAGCGCAAGGGAGAAAGACCCCCACAGGATGAGATGGATTGATACAGTAACTGGGGTGATGGGGGTTGGTGTGTCAGAATTAGTGAGAATGGCTCAGAACAGGGAAGGGTTCAGAGCTGCTGTACATAGAATCACTATACACTGAGGGCAACTCAATGGCACATGAAAACAGTAACATACTACGACAGGTTTGGAAACCGGAGTGGCACCTACTTCCTAAATAACATGCCTCCGGAAACTCTATGAACTTTGATAAATGTTAACAGTTGTAGAGGGGCTTCAGGCCTTTTGTTCATAGGGTTGCTATGAGTGGTGCTCGACTCAAAGGCAATCAACAACAGCAACATTCAGCATATTACCACATTATCTATGTTAAAAAAGGTTTTCAAAGATGAAATACAGAAAATTTCATTAGGGATTAGGAACAAAAAATATTTTCTATAAACTTTGTTGTTTTAAAAAATTTTTATTTTATACTGGTTTACATACAAAGTTCATAAAGTTCATATACATTGCTTTCAACTCTGGACCTTTCCTCTTTCCTTTACCAATACCTCCTTCTACCCATCAAACTGTGTGACCATATGTTTAAAGCACTCCCCTTCCCTCCACACCCCAGATCCTCGTACATGCTCTAAAATAATAGTGCTATACAGTATTTGTCTTTCTGAGACTGAGTTAGTTCACTTAGCATAATGCTCTCAAGTCCCTCCCATGTTGTTGCTGCTATGTGCCATCAAGTAATTTGCGACTCAGAGTGACCCTATTTACAAGAGCCCTAAATGCGATTCTATCTGGTGCCAACCTAGCCATCTCAAACATACTCATTTCCACCACTCCAGTCACAGAATCGATCCATCTCATCAAGGGTCTTCCTCTCCTATGCCGCCCCTCCACTCTGCCAAACATGATGTCCCTTTCCAAGGACCAGTCCCTCCTTGCAATATGCCCAAAGTATCAGACGAAGCTTCAGAATCCTTGACCCCAAGGAGCATTCTAGCTTCACCTTCTCCAGAACAAACCTGTTTATTCTCCTAGCAGTCCATGGTATATTCAACACTCTTCTCCAGCATCACAGCTCAAAGGCATCAATTCTCTTTCTATCATCCCTATTCACTGTCCAACTCTGATGCATAGCACGTAATTGCAAAGACTATAGCCTGGATCAGGCGCACCTTAGTCTCCAGCCTGATGTCATTGCTCTTCAGTACTCTGAGAGGTCCCTCACAGCTGACTTTCCCAATACAATTTGTCTCCTGATTTTCTGGCTGCTGTTACCAAGAGTGTTAACTGTGGGACCAAGTAAACTAAAACTGTTAACTATTTCAACCTCTTCTCCATCCATACTGATGCTGCCAATTGGCCCAATGGTGAGAATCTGTTTTCTTGATGTTGAGCTTCAATCCATATAGGAGGCTGCAGTCCTTGACCTTCTGTAGCAAGTGCTTCAGGTCCTCCTCAGTTTCAGCAAGCAGGGTTCTGTCATCTGCATAATGCAGGTTGTTGACTCTTCCACCAATCCTGATGCCACATTCCTCCTCATACAGCCCAGTGTCTCTGATGATCTGTTCTGCATACAGACTGAAAAGGTATGGAGACAAAACACATCCCCGATGGACCCCCTTCTTGATTTTGAACCATGTAGTGTCTCCTTGCTCTGCTCTGACAACTGTCTCTTGGTCCAAGTATAGGTTTCGCATTAGCACAATCAAATGTTCTGGGATTCCCATTCTTCTTAGAGTCAGCCACAGATTGTTGTGACCCACACAGTCAAAAGCCTTTGCATAGTGAAGGAAGCACAGATAGACATTCTTCTGGTATGCTCTGCTCCCTGTCAAGATCCATCTAACATTAGCTATAATATCCCTAGTAACACAACCTCTTCTAAATCCAGCCTGCACATCTGGCAGATCTCTGCTGACATATGTTCCAAACATTTTTGGATAATTTTCAGCAGAATCTTGCTTGCATGTGATATTCATGATACTGTTCGATAATTTCCACACTCTGTTGGGTCACTTTTATTTAGAATGGGAACAAATAGCGATCTTTTTCAGTTAGTTCTCCAGCTGGCTGTCCTCCAGATTTCTTGGCACAACTTAGTGTGCACATCCAGGTCAGTGTCTGTTTGTTGAAATTTACAAAATCATTGCTCCTGTGTGCTGTATAGTATTCCATTGTATGATTGTACCATAATTTCTCAATCCATCCCATTGTGGTTGGGCATTTAGGCTGTTTCCATGTTGTTGTGATGGTGAATAACACTGCTATGAACACTGGTGTACAAGTCTCTGTTTGTGCTTCAATTTTCATTTTCTCAGGATATATTTAAAGCATTGATTTAGTTGGGTCAAATGGAATTTCTATGCTCAGATTTTTGAGGAAATGCCACGCTGCCTTCCAGAGTGGTTGTACCATTATCAATCCTACCAACAATGTATAAGGGTTTCTATCTTGCCACATCATCTCCAACATTTATTATTTGATGCCCTGCTAAACTTTGTCACTGCTACTGGAGTAAGATGGTACCTCATTGTGGTTTTGCTGTCAATAAATTTTGATGGAAGGGAACACTAGCAATGAATCCTAAGTAAGCAAAATACTTCCTGTATCCCATAAGAAAATCTCTCAAACTCACCGCCACTGAGTTGATACTGATACAGAGCTGACCTTCCTTTGAGTTTCCAAGGCTGTAAATCAAAATCTCAAAAGAGACTGCTCAGCTTTCTCCTGAACAGCTAGAGGACTCGAACTGCTAGACAGGCATGATCTCTGGGTTAGCCATATAACGCCCATCAGACTATGCCACCAGAGCTCCCTTCTCCACCCCATCATTATCATCAATATAAAATATAAATATTTACAAAATATAAAATAAAAAATATTGTTAAACCCCAAAAGAAACTAGGAGTGGGCAGGGAAGCTGTACAAAAACAAGCATTTTACCAACACAAAGCAGACTATAATAGGGTATGACTTTGAGTAATTGGTAGAGAAAATAACTGAATATCTTTTGAGTGCAACAGGCACTTGGATTTTGTAATTCTAGAAAAAGAAATTGCAACACACTGGTTTAGGGCCAATGTTTACAAGTTATACCTCTTTAACTACTGTTTATAGCTTTCAATGATTTTCAGGAAACATAGCCAAAGCATAGAAGACTCATATACAGTAACAATTATATGACAAAAGAACTAATGCTTTTCAATTAGCAACTTCATTTGTAGAGGGAAGAGACCTTGAATAAGGAAAACACTTCTGAAAAACTAGAAAGAGGTAGGAGGCATGGAACTCCCCGATCTCCAAAGCTACTGCACAGTGAAAGTAACCAGAACAGCATGGTACTGGTATGATAGGTGCATAGAACAATTAAACAGAATAGAGAATCAAGAAATTAACCCATCTATCTATGGTCAGTTTCAAAATTGGGAATGGTGTACACTAGGGATGCATCCTGTCTCCATACCTTTTCAACATGTTTGCAGAGCAGATTATCCGAGAGGCTGG
>NW_006399878.1:1788991-1790591 GCF_000299155.1 Elephantulus edwardii | reverse complement strand
GGTCCTTGGAGAGGGACATCATGCTTGGGAGGGTGGAGGGACAGCGCAGGAGGGGAAGACCCTCTATGAGATAGATTGATTCGGTGACTGGGGTAATTGGGATGGGTGTGTCAGAGGCAGTGCGGTTGGTGCAGGACAGAGCAGGGTTTAGGGCTGTTGTGCATAGGGTCGCTATGAGTAGCAAATGACTCAACGGCACATAACAGCAACAACAAACATCTATGATCATTGTCATGTGGGAAGATATCAAAAGTATCATCCAGGAAGAGAGTAAAAGGTCATTACAAAGACAGAAGAGGAAGAAAAGACCAAAATGGATGTCAGAAGAAACTCTGAATATTGAACTGGAATGCAGAAAAGCCAAAGCAGAAGGAAGAATTCAAGATATCAAAGAGCTGAACAGAAGATTTCAAAAGGCAGCGTGGGAAGACAAAGTAAAATATTACAATGAAATGTGCAAGGAGCTGGAGTCAGAAAATCAAAGGTGCCAAACTCACACTGCATTTCTTAAGCCCAAGGAAATGAAGAACAAATTAAAATGTCAAGTTGCTAAATCAAGGATGCTTTAGGCAGAATAGTAAATGATCCCGGACGTACTGAAGTATCCAGAAGACGGAAAGAGTGTACAAAGTCACTGTATCAAAAGGAATTGGCAAGACACAGAAGAATTTCATGAAACATCATATGAGCAAGAGCCTATGACGATGAAGGAAGAAGTTCAAGCTACTTCGAAAGAAATAGCAAAAAATAATGCCCACGAATAGATGGTATACCAATTGACGTATTTGAACTAACAGATGCTGCCCTGGACGTGCTCACCAAGTTGTGCCAAGAAATCTGGAGAACAGCCACCTGGCCAACTGACTAGAAGAGATCTATATTAGTTTCCATTCCAAAGAAAGGTAACCCAACAGAGTGTGGAAATTATAGAACAGTATCATTGATTTCTCATGCAAGCAAGATTCTGCTTAAGATTATCCAAAAACAACCGGAACAGCACATCAGCAGAGAACTGCTAAAAGTCTAGGCTGGGTTTAGAAGGGGTCATGGTACTAGGGATATTGTAGCTTATATTAGGTAGATCTTAGCTGAAAGCAGGGAATACCAGAGGAATGTATATCTATGTTTCATTGACTATGCAAAGGCATTTGACTGTGTGGATCATAACAAACTGTGCCTGACTCTGAGAAGAATGGGAATCCCAGAACACTTAATCATGCTAATGTGAAACCTATACTTGGATCAGGAGGAAGTCATCAGAACAGAGCAAGGAAACATGGTTCAAAATTGGGAAGGGTGTATGCCAGGGATGTGTCCTATCTCCATTCCTTTTCAACCTATATGCAGAGCAGATTATCTGGGAGGCTGGGCTCTATGAGGAGAAATATGGCATCAGGATTGGTGGAAGATCTATCAACAATCCGAGTTATGTGGACGATACAACCCTGCTTGCTGAAACTGAGGAGGACCTGAAGCAGTTGTTGCAGAGGGTCAAGGACTACAGCCTTCAGTATGGATTGAGGCTCAATGTCAAGAAGACAAAGATTCTCACCACTGGACCAATTGGCAGCATCAGGATGGATGATAATAGAGACTGACA
>NW_006399878.1:1787668-1788203 GCF_000299155.1 Elephantulus edwardii | reverse complement strand
GAGGAGAATTGTGGCATCAGGATTGGTGGAAGATCTATCAACAATCTCCGTTATGCAGATGACACAACCTTGCTTGCTGAAACTGAGGAGGACCATTGTGGTTAGTTGGACATTTAGGCTGTTTCCATGTTCTTGCTATGGTGAATAAAGCTGCTTTGAATATTGATGTACAAGTCTGTACCTCAGCTCTCATTTTCTCAGGATCTATTCAAATAGTGGAATAACTGGGTCACATGGAATTTCTATGTTCAGCTTTTTGAGGAAACGTCAACTCCCTTCCAGAGTAACTGTACCATTTTATAATCCCACCAGCAATGTATAAGAATTCCTATCTCTCCACATCCTCTCCAACATTTATTACTTGAAGCCCTGCTAAACTTTTCCACTGCTGCTGGGGTAAGAGTGTGTCTGTGTACCGTCAAATCAGATCTGACTGGTACAGGAGGAGATTGTCTCTCCTTTCCTGGCAGAGCATCTGGTGGATTCAAACCATGCACCTCTGGGATTGCAGTGCAGCTTTTTGCCACTAGGCTAC
>NW_006399878.1:1778932-1787568 GCF_000299155.1 Elephantulus edwardii | reverse complement strand
GGATTGAGGCTCAATGTCAAGAAGACAAAGATTCTCACCACTGGACCAATTGGCAGCATCAGGATGGATGATAATAGAGACTGACATTGTTCACAGCTTTAGTTTGCTTGCCTCCACAGTCAAGACTCTTGTCACCAGCAGCCAGGAAATTAAAAGACATATTGCGATGGGAAAGTCTGCTATTAGGGACCTCTCCAAAGTACTGAAGCGCAATGGTGTCACTCTGGAGACTAAGGTGCACCTGATACAGGCCATGGTCTTTGCAATCACTTGTTATGCATCATTGAGTTGGACAATGACTAGGGAGGACAGAAGAAGAACTGATGCCTTTCAGCTGTGGTGTTGGAGAAGAGCACTGAATATACCATGGACTGCTAAGAAAACCAACAGTTTCATCCTGGAGAGAGTTAAACCAGGCCCCTTGGAGACAAAGATTCTAAGGCTTCAACTGACATACTTTGTACATGTTTGTTTCAAAGAGGGACCAGTCCTCGGAGAGGGACATCATGCTTGGGAGGGTGGAGGAACAGGGCAGGAGGGGAAGATCCTCTATGAGGTGGATTGATTCAGTGACTGGGGTAATCAGGGTTGGCGTGTCAGAGATTGGCACAGGACAGAGCAGGGTTTAGGGCTATTGTACATAGAGTAGCTATGAGTCGCAAATGACTTGATGGCACATAACAACATCATCTATGGTATTCGACAAGGAAATAAAACCTATCAAAGGGGGAAACAACAACTTCTTCAACAAATGGTGCTGGCAAACTGTAAGCTGAAGCAGGATGTGCACTTTTCATCATATAAAAAAAATCAACTCAAGGTGGATCAAAACCATAGGAGTAAAGCCCAAAACCATAAAGATCATAAGAGACAAAGTACGACCAAGATCAGAAGTCCAAGCTCATGATATAAAAAGGCTGACAAATACAGCCAGAAATATACAATCAGGAGAGTATAAAAATAATGAATGGTACCTTCTAAAGATTAAATCCCTGAGTGCATCAATAACTTTTTCCAACAGAGTAAAAAAGAAACCCTACTGACTGGAAAAAAAAAAAAACATTTGGCAATACCATCTCAGAAAAGGGTCTCATAACAAAAGTTTACAGAATCCTACAGGGCCTCCACAAGAAAAGAACTGAAAAGACAATTACAAAATGAGCAAATGACATGGAAAGAATTTTCATAGAGAAAGACATTCAAACAGCCAACAAACATATGAAAAAAAACCACCTCAAAATCACTGGCAGGTGGAGAGATGCAAATCTCTCACCCCAGTAGCAGTGGCAAAATTTAACAGGACAGCAAGCAATAAATGAATACATGTCGGCGAGGATGTGGCGAGATAAGAACTCTCATACACTGTTGGTGGGACTGTAAAATGGTACAATCATTTTGGAAGATAGTTTGGTGATTCCTCAAAAAGCTGCAATACCAAAGGCCTCTGGTTCAAATCCACCAGCTGCTCTGTGGGAGAAAAGTTGAGCAATCTCCTCCTATGTGATTTCCTACCTCTGAAAATCTGCAGGAGGATCAGCTATGGGTTGGTGCCAACTCGATGGTTCACAACAGTAACTCTGGTTGTTTGATGGCTCCAAGTCATAGTGACCCTACCAGGATGAAAATCTGTTTGATCCTGCATCATCCTACAACTCCTGCTACATGTTAGCCCATTGTTAACAGTCACTGTGTCCATCCATCTCCTTGAGGTCCTTCTCCTTTTTTGCAAACCCTTTATTTTGCCAAGCATGCTGTCCGTTCCCAGTGACTAGCCCTTCCTGCTTATAAGACCAATATATGTGAATCAGTCTCATCCTTGCTTCTAACAGAGCACTCTGGCTGTATTTCCTAGAGGAAAGGTTTGATTGTTCTTTGATTTCTCTCCTAAGGAAGCATGGGCTTTGGGTTAGAAGTACAACTTACAATGGACTATACCACTAAAACTTCCTATTCTTTCGGCAGTCCACAATATATTTCACATTCTTTACCAATGTCATAACTGGTCTTCTGTATTCACTGTCCAACATTCACATGCATATGAGGGCTACATATATCCTACTTGTTAAAACGTTATCATTTCTCTTTAGCATTTAAAAAAGGTCCGTGGTAGCCCACTTGCCCGATGCTATATTGGACCTGTTTCCAAATAAACTAAAATCATTGAGAACATCAATCGTTTCTCCATTTATCATCCCATTATTTATTAAAGAAACAAATAACCCTGGTTTTAAAATGGGCAAAAAGACCTAAGAAATAATTTCTTTATTTTGTCTATCTTCACAAGTGTCCAATTGCGTATCTTCAGTGATGATACAGCAGATGCTCAAACCGGCCATCCAGGAAATGCATACTAATATGTATTGAAGAGTTAACCCTTTATGCCTAACAGGATAGAATTCAAAAGACGGGATAATAACAAGTGTTGGCTAGGATGAGGAGAAATTAGAACTCTCATACATGCTCGTAAAACTACTTTAAAGAGTCTGGCAGTTTCTCATAAAGATAGAAACAGTTATATGATCCAAAAATTTCTCTCTTACTCAGATACGCAAAAAGAAAACATACATCCACATAAAAATTTGCACATGGCACTATTACAATAGCTAAAACATGGAAACAAACCAAATGCCCTTCACTTGATAAATAAACAAGATGTAGTCCATGAAAATAATCAACTCAGCAATAAAAAGGAAATTAAGCATTGCTGAATGTCAGAGCACAAATGGGTCCTACAACATCCTACGTATAGGATAGAAGATTGTGAGATGGAGGTTGTCACAAAAGACTACATACTCCTTCCTATGGAATGGTCAGAACAGGCAAATCTACAAAATTACAGAAGTAAATCAATGGTTGTCTGCACTGCAAGGGAATGAGTGGGAGATGTGGAAATATTAAGGGTTTCTTGTTGAGATGATAAAATGTTTTAAAATCAACTGTGATGACTGGGATAATTCTTCAAAAATATATATAAATATGTAATTTATTAAATTGTACATTTTTAGTGGAATAATGTATAGTATGTGAATCAGCTCAATACAGTTGTTTTCTAAAAGGGAGGTAAAGATGTTCAAAGTATAAGTGAAATTTTTAACAGAATTGGCATCCGCTTCTGTAATAGCTTACCTCCAGAAACTCTATGAACTTTGAGAAACGATGAAAATGATACAAGTATTCATGTCTTTCGTTCATTGGGTCACTATGAGTAGTCTACGACTCAACAGCACGTAACAACAACAACAACTAAAGTATGAGATTAGAAAATTCATAACAGTGATTAATTCAGACAAATACAGAAAGAGGAAAACAGAAAAATTCTTTTTGAGTGTAACCCACAGAGAGTCCACACTCCACTTAGTTTCCAAAGCTGTAAATCCCATGGAGGAAACGGCCCATCATTCTCTCAAGGAGCTGCTGGTGAACTGCAACTTTCAGTATTTTTTGATTGCTATCTCATAAACTTTGCTACTGTGACTGGGATGAGATGGCACCTCACTGTTGTTTTAATTTGCATCTCCCAGACTGCCAGTGATTTTGAACATGTCTCCATCTGTCTGTTGGCCGCCTACATGTCTTCTTTAGTGAAGAGTCATTTCATGTCTTTTGTCCATTTTGTAGTCATTGGTTTATCAGTTTTTTTCCTTGTGTAGGTCGTGTTGTATTCTTTAGTTATTGAGACCTTTGTCTAAAATGCCATGGTCACTGTCACTGTCAAATGTTTTTACCCCCATCTGTAGGCTTTCTTTTTACCCTATTGGGAAAAGGTTCTGATGTACACAATGACGTAATTTTAGAAGGTTCCATCAGCTGACTTAAATATTAAAAAGCAAAAATGTATAAAGTTTAAAGACTAAAATGAGTCTGGTTCCACGGCTTCATAAGCATCAGAAAATTCGGACAAAGGGAGGTCTGGTAGCCTTGTAGCAAGAAGCTGTGTTGCAATCCCGAAGGCGTGTGGTTCGAATCCACCAGATTCTCTGCTGGAGGAGAGGCAATTTCCTCCTGTGCCAGTCAGATCTGACTCAATGGTACACAACAATAAAAAAGGTGGGGGGGAAAGAAAAGAAAAGAAAGTTTGGACAATGATGAAGCCAAATATTTAATAAGAAAAATGAAAAATAAATTTCTTTGAATTGTTAGGTTGGTGAAGAGTATACCATGGCCTGCCAAAACAATCAAACAAATGTGTTTTGAAAGAAGCGTAACCAGGGTGCTCCCTGGAGGCAGTGATGGTGAAACGTCTTCTCACATACTTTGGGCATGTTGTCAAGAGGCACCAGTTGAAGGAAAAGGTCATCATGCTTAGAAAGGTCAGCTGAGTCAGTGCAAGACAGGGAGATCTTCAACGAGATGAGCTGACCCAGTAACTGCAACAACAGGCTTGAGCACAGTGGAGAGTGTGGAGACTGAGGATGGCACAGGATAGAGCAAGGCTTGAATTTACAGTGCTCAAGGTTGCTCTGAGTTGTAACAGACTTGATGGCATCTAACGATAATATCATGTCTGCCATAAAATCCTCCTAAATCCTGGACCTCTGGTGAGCTTAAAATGTTGTTTCAGGGAGCTCTAGTGCCCTAGTGGCAAGAAGCTGTACTGCAATCCCAGAGGTACGGGGTTCAAATCCACCAAATGCTCTGCTGGAGAAGGAGGGACAATCTTCTCCTGTACCAGTCAGATCCTATTTGATGGTACACACACAAAACATAATAAATAATAATAATAAAAATGTTATTTGTTTCATAAAAATCTAATTTGGCAGCCTCAATGAATTTCACACTGTAAGTGGTCTTACGGGGTTCTGGTGGCCTACCCTGGAGGAAGTTGTGCTGCTAACCAGAGGCCATACCTCTCTGGTAGTTAGAATCCACCAGCAGCTCTGAGTGGGAAATAAAGACGAATAATTTCCTCCCCGGTTATTCAGTCTTGGAAACCCCATGGAGGGGAAGCTATGTCAGTTCCAACTCCCTGGTAAATGAGTGGAGTGAGACTACTGATACAAAGAAGTTATTTATTAGTAGATTACACAGTGCAATAACAGAGTCTAACTCCAGAGTGGTAGCTCAGTGCTCTCTCTACTCATGTACACATTTACGAAAAGAAAAGAAATGCCTCAAATGAATCCCTAAAAGTGAACTAGTATAGTAGCATTGAGTTCAGGACTTCAGTGGTCACTAAAATCACTGTTGCAAGTAAATGATCTTTTATCTCTAATTGCATGCTAAGGGTTTCAAAATCAATATGAAACTCAAACTATAAGGTAAGTCTGATATTTTTTTCCTACACAGATGTCAGAGAGATTGAAAGGGGTCTGCCAAGTAGGAGGCAAGAACCCAACCTGTCCTAGAAGTAACCTTAGAGTATCATAGTTGGTAATAGCTATCAGATTCTGAGACTGTGTAAACATTTCATGACAATAATTCCAGTTTGCAATAGACAGTTGTGACATCTTACCACATCCAGCTGCAAGAAGAAAAGGCCACTGTGATAAGCAATAAAAAATGCACAAACCATGACAACCAGAGTATTTCAGGTGTTTAGAGGGTAATGACACCAGAGCCATTTTAAGAAAAAAGTTAGTTTTGGGGGTAGGGTGGACAGAGAGCCACTTTCTTAGAGTCAGGGGAGAATTCTACGTAAATGAAAAATCTTTATATAGACCAAGAAAAAAAATTGTAATGTGCTCTTTTGTTACTTAAAATCTCTTTTTGTTGTTATGTGCTGTCAACTGACTCATTGTGATTCTATGTACAATAGCTCTGAAGCCTGCCTGTCCTGAGCCAATCTGACTGACTGACACACTGACTCACACACCTACCCCCACTGCCCTAGTTACTGTATCAATCCATCTCATCTGGAGTCTTCCGTTCCTCACTGTCCCTCCACCCTTCCAAGCACGATGTCTTTCTCCAAGGACTGGTCCCCCTGGCCATGTGCCCAAAGCATGTGAGACAGAGCTTCAGTATCCTAGCCTTCAAGGAGAAACTTGGTTTCACCCTCTCCACGACAGACCTATTTGTTTTCTTGGTGGTCCATGGTATGTTCAAGACTCTTCTCCAGCACCACATCACAAAGGCATCAATTCTTCTGTCATCCTTCATCATTGTCCAGCTCTCCGACACACAGCAAGTAATTGCGAAGACCATGGCCTAGAGCAGGTGTACCTTAGTTTCTAGACTGATATCATTGTTTCTCAGTACCCTGGAGAAGTCCCTGAAAGTAGATTTTCCCATTGCAATTAATCTTTTGAATTCCTGACTGCTGGTGCCAAGAGTGTTGATGGTGGAGCCCAACAAGCCGTAACTGTTAACAATCTCAATC
Organism: Elephantulus edwardii; assembly: GCF_000299155.1. Lineage (NCBI taxonomy): Eukaryota > Metazoa > Chordata > Mammalia > Macroscelidea > Macroscelididae > Elephantulus > Elephantulus edwardii. The sequence continues at coordinate 1,781,249 of NW_006399878.1, read as the reverse complement.
TCTTCTCCAACCATCATGGTGCTGCCAATTGGTCCAGTAGTGAGAATCTTTGTCCTCTTGATATTACCCTTCAGTTCATATTGAAGACTACAGTCCTTGACCTGCTGTAGCAAGCACTTCAGGTCTGCCTGTTTCTGTAAGCAAGGTTGTGACATCTGCATAACTATCTTGTTGATGAGTCTTCCTCCAAACCTGATGCCATAGTCCTCCTCATAAAGCCCAGTCTCCTAAATGATCTGTTCTGCATATAGAACAAAAAGGTACGGAGACAGGACACATCCCTGATGCACTCTCTTCCTGATTTTGAACCATGCAATGTCACCCTGCTCTGTTCTGAATACTGCTTCCTGGTCCGAGTATAGGTTTCACATAAGCACAATCAAGTGTTCTGGGATTCCCCTTCTCCTCAAGGTTAACCATAATATGTTGTGGTCCACACAGTCAATGCCTTTGCATAGTCAATGAAATACAGAGAGACATTTCTCTGGTATTCTTTGTTTTCTGCCAAGATCCATCTGATAGTGGTGATAATGTGTCTAGTGCCACAAACTCTTCTAAATCCGGCTTGTATTTCTAGCAGATCTCTGTTCCAGGTGTTTCTGGATAATCTGCAGCAGGATTTAGCTAGTGTGTGATATGAGTGATACTGTACGATAATTTTCACACTCTGTTGGGTCACCTTTTTTTGGAATGGGACTAAATAAGGATCTCTTAATATTTCTAAATCTAATTATGCAAGATTTTAGTAATAACCTTACAAATAGGTAAAAATTTAAATAGATTATAATAAAGGTTATATATAAATAGATAGCAGATAAAGATACTATATAGAATGGTTAGTATATTGTCTACTACTACACGATTAGGAAGAAAAAACAATGCATAATCAATTTCTCTCTCTTGCAACATTTTGCTTCTTTAGGCCAGAGGAAGTAGTGAAACACCTGTTTCAATACACTTGAAATTCTAGGGAAAACAAAATCTTCAAATGACTTTTTTGAATTAGAGTATTTACTACATCTTTTGGTTATTTGATATGAACTCAAACTTCTTTTAAACTGATCCATTTTTATGTCATCTCCATTCATTAAAAATACTAATTACAATACCTCATTCATACCTCATATCATACAGAAAAATTAATTTAAGATGGATCAAGCACCAAGATTTAAAACTCTGAAGATTATCAAAGTAAAATGCAGGCAAACTTAGGTGTCTTAATCTTTCGCCTATAGAAATTATCAAATATATATGAAAATATATAATCAGAAAAGGTTAGATAAGATATTCAGATGATCAACAAACACAAGCGTGAAGAAATGTTCAAGATCACAGCTGCTGCTGTTGTTAGATGTCATGGAGTTGACAACCTTAAGAACAACAGATCTGAAACTTGCCCTAAACCTTCACCATCTTCATAATCTCTGACAATGCTGAAACCCACTGTTAGAGTTATTCTGTCAATCTATTTTTTTTTGAAAGTTGAATATATATTTATTGATCTACAGGAGGTTTGATAATACAATGTTTAAATGCTTGGATGCTAACTCAAAAGTCAGCAGTTCGAATCCACCAAGTAGCTCTATAGAAGGGAATATCTAAGGATATGCTACTGAAAATATTACAATTTAGGAAACACTATGAGTCATATAGAATTGTTATGAGTTTTAATTACTTTGACATCTAGCAACAATAATACCCTTTAAAGATATCAAATCTATTATGGAAGCCTTCCAGGAAAAAAACTTCAGGATTAAATGGTTATATTAAACAAACTTTCTCAGAATTCAGTGAAGAAGGAAACATCCCAAATTACACATGAGATCAACATTCCCTGAATATCACAACCTAACAAAGATAAATAAAAAGAACGAAATTAAAGTTTTATAAACTCAATTGCAAAAGCTCTGAAAAAAATAATAGTAAACTAAATATGATAAGATATAAAAAAGGGCAAGTAATATGACCAAATAAGGTTTATCTCAGAAATGTAAGGCTATTTTAACACTGAAATGCAATTAACGTAATTAATAAAATATTGAAAAAATATTGTACATGCTCTGCAATAATGGTCCTATATAGTCTTTATGAGACTGTATTTACTTAGCATAATGCTCACCAGTGTTTCTGCATGCTGCATAGTATTCCATCGTGTGAATGTACCATAATTTCTCAATCCATTCCATTGTGGTTGTTGTTGTTATATGCCATCTAGTCGTTTCCGACTCATAGCGACCCCATGCACAACAGCTCTAAACCCTGCTCTATCCTGCGCCAACCGCACCGCCTCTGACACACCCATCCCGATTACCCCAGT
>NW_006399878.1:1743801-1775082 GCF_000299155.1 Elephantulus edwardii | reverse complement strand
GTGTGTCAGAGGCAGTGCGGTTGGCACAGGATAGAGCAGGGTTTAGGGCTGTTGTGCATAGGGTCGCTATGAGTCGCAAACGACTCGACAGCATGTAACCACAACAACAACAACACTGGGGTAAGATTATATCTCATTGTGCTGTCAATCTATTTTGTTAAGGATCTTACTCTTTTTCTCTGACCCTCCACTTTGGAGATACAAATAAAAACAGAAATGAAATATTATCTCATACTGACAACAACAGCAAAGTTCAACAGGAAAGCAAACAAGAAATGTTGGTGAGGGTATGAGAGACCAAAACTCTTGTATATTTTTGGATGGAATGTAAAATGGTACAACCATCAAAGAAAGCACTTTAAGACCTCTTTGAAAACAGAAGTGCCATTTTTCCAGTTATTCCATTATCATGTATATAACCTAAAGAAACAGGAACCGTGTCATGAAAAGATACATGAACACTCATGTTAACTACAGCATTATTTACAATAGCAGAGATGGAAACAAATCAAGTGTGTCCATCAGTGGATAAATGTTTAAAATAAAATTATATGTTCACACTATGGCAGTAATACAAAATAATAAAGAATTTACTAAATATTTAATAACAGATTAATCTGGAGGAAGATATGCTGAGTGACATAAATCAGTGACAAAATGATAAATATTGAATGAGACCACAATCAGAAAAAAGCTAAAGAAAGAGTTTCAGGAAACAATACATCCCTTCACTCTCTGATCCAGGTATTTCCTCCTTAGAATCTTCCTGACTGCAATATGCAGAGAAGGCATAGGATTTCTTAAGCCAAAGGATAAGGAATGGACACACTGCACTTTTCCAGGGAACATACATCCCTGTGCTCTCTGATCCAGAAACTTTGGGCCAAAAGGAGTGCACCAATACAATTATAACAGCTTAACATCTACCAAGAAAAGACTCACATGATGTCAAGAAAGCAGAAGACAGTCTCAAACATTATGAAAAAACAAAATAGCCCTTCTCCTGAAAAAAGCAGAACATACTGTAGACCCAATAAATATCTCAGACACAGAATCAAAAAGAAAAACATCAAGATATATCATAGCCAAATTTTCAAAATAAAATATAAGGATAGAAGAAGTACAAGAAAAACAACGTCACCTAAAAAGGAAAAACAATTATATTAAGTTCTGATTTCTCAGCTGAAACCATGCAAGCAACAAGACAAGTGGATAGCGATGAAAGAAAACAACTGCCAGCCAAGGATCCGATACCCAGCAAAGCTACCCTTCAATATGAAGGAGAGATTAGGTCAGTTGCAAAAAAGAAAGAACTTAAGGAATTAAGCCTACAAGAAAATTTAAGAAAAGTCCTTCACATAGAGAAACTAATGGAAAATGGATAGACCATAATAACCAGAAACAACAGTAATAGAAACAGAGCAAAATGGCAATGGTAAAACCCGGTTTATCAATAATCACACTTAATGTGAATAAACTAAATGCACCAATTAAAAGAAAAAGAGCAGCAGACTGGATAAAAACAAAGCCCATCATTATGCTGCCTACAACAGATACATCTTAAAAATGAGGAAAAAGACAGACTCAAAATCAAAGGCTGTGGGGGGAAAATATACCAAGCAAATGGCATCCACAAAAAAAGTAGGAGTGGCAATACTAATCTCTGATAAAGCAGACTTGAGGATGATAATCACCATAAAAGATAAGGAAGGGCACCATGTAATGATTAAAGGTACATGAGGTCAACTAGTCATAACCTTGGTCAACATTTATGCATCAAATGACAGACCTGCAAAATACAGAAAACGCTGGTGAACAGATTTGAAAAAAGAAATAGCACCACAATAGTGGTTGTTATTATGTGCTGTTGATTAGTCTGCAACTTATAACAACCCTATTTACAACAGCTCTGAGCCCTGTTCTATCCTGTGCCAGCTGTATTGTCTCTGACACAACTATCCCATTATGCCAGTCACTGAATCAATTCATCTCATTGAGGGTCTTTTTCTCTTGCTCTGTTCCTCCATCCTCTCAAGCATGACATCCCTCTCCAAGGATTGGTCACTCTTTGCAACATGTCCAAAGTATATCAGACGAAGTTTCATAATGTTTGACTCCAAGGAGCAGCCTTGCTTCACCATCTCTAGGATGAACCTGTTTGTTTTCCTACCAGTCCACAGTGTACTCAATACTATTTTCCAGCACCACAGCTCAAAGACATCAACTGTCCTTCTAACATCCCTAGTCATTTTCCAGTTTTCTGATGCATAGCAAGTAACGGCAAAGACTACAGCCTGGATCAGGTGAGCTTAGTAGCTAGAATGACACTGTTGCTCTTCAGTACTCTGAAGAGGTCCCTGACAGCAGACTACACCAATGCAATTCTCCTTTTGATTTTCTGGCTGCTGGTATCAAGTGTTGATTGTGGAAACAAGCCAAATGAAACTGTTAGCAATCTTAATCTCTTCACTGTCTATCATAACTTTGTCAATGAACACAGTGGTGAGAATCTTTTGTTTTCTTTATCTTGTGTTTCAATTCATATTGAAGGCTCAAGTCCTTGATCTTCTGCAGCAAGTGCTTCAGGACCTCCTCAGTTAAAGCAAACAGGGTTGTGTCACCTGCATAGTGCAGGTTGTTGATGAGTCTTCTTCCAATCCTGATGCCACATTCCTCCTCATACAGTGGCAGTAGACTTTAACACACCACTCTCAACAAAGAATAGGTCCATTAAAAATAAAACAAACCCTCAACAAACATGCAGAAAATCTAAACTATAAAACCAGCCAGTTCAAACTTATGGATGTTTTCAGGGTACTGAACCCCACCAAAACTCAATTCACTTCCTTCCCAAGTGCACACAGTACATTCTTCAGAATTTATCACATATTAGGACACAAAGCAAATGTCAACAAATTTAAAAAAAAATAAGTGAAATAATACCAAGTATCTTCTCAGATCACAATGCCATAAAACTAGACATTAACAACAAGAGGATAAAGCTTATACAACCACCCATGTGGAAGCTAAATAACACCCTGCAAGAAGCTGCAGTATAATCCCAAATCCACCAGCTGTTCTGTAGGAGGAGGATGGGCAATCTCCTCTCGTGTCTCAGAAAACCTGCTGGAGGGTCAGATATGGGTCAGTTCTGACTCTATAGTAATCAACAAGAACAGAACATAACTGGATTATAAATGAAATGAAAAAGTTCTCGGAACACATGAAAATGAAAATACAATAAAATAATATGACAGCTAAGGTAGTCCTCAGGGGGCAGATCAGAGCAATAGGTACACACATAAAAAAGGAAGAAAAGAAACAAAATTAATGGTCTAATTCAACACCTACAATAAATAAAAAAAGAACAACAATCTACTCTCATAGCTTAAAAATGAAAGGAAATTATAAGGACAAGGGCGGAAATCAATGAGATAGAAAGCAGAAAAGCAATTGAAACCATCAAGATGATCAGGAACTTTTTTTTTATTTTATTGGGAAAAACATGTTGGGGATACAAGGAGGTGAGGGTTGGGAGCAGAAGAATGAGGATGGGCAGGAATGAAAATTGCAGGGATGCAGTTGCAGGGCTGCACCATGTGGCTGGTAAGGGGAAACTCTTTTAAATGGTCAATATAACTGACACTCCACTGGCAAACTTAAAAGTTAACATCCTGCACTATGCAGGTGACACAACCCTGTTTGCTTTAACGGAGGAGGTCCTGAAGTACTTGCTGCAGAAGATCAAACTTTCTTAAAAGAAAAAATAAAAGAGAAGACACAAATAACCTGATTAAGAAATGACAGTGGTGACATAACAACAGAACCAGATGAAAGTAAATCGATATCAGAATATTATGAAAAGCTATATTTGGATAAATTAGAAAACCTAGAGAAAATGGAAAAATTCCTTGAAACTCATGCCCAAACTGACACAGACAGACACAGATCATTTTAACAAAACTATCACAAAAGAAGAAACCGTGCAGGTCATAAAAAGACTCCCCCATTAAAAAAGTCATGCATCAGATAGCTTCACTGCTGAATTCTACCAACTACTCAGAGAAGATCTATTATCAATGCTACTAATTCTATAGAAAAAGAAGGAACATGCACAGTCATTCTACAAAGCAAGCATAACCTTAATATCAAAACTAGGCACCGATATTACAAAAAAAACCCCTACAGATGAGTATCTCTTATGAATATAGATGTTAAAAAGTCCTTAACAAAATTCTGGCCAATAGAATTTAACAGTATATCAAAAAATAATTCTTCATAACCAAGTGGGATTCATAAAAGTTTTGCAAGGATAGTTCAACAAAAGAAAAACAAGCAATGTAGTTCATCAAATTAACAAAGCAAATAAAAAGAACCACATGATCCTAGCAATTGATACAAAAGAGGCCTCTGACAAAATCTAACACCCCTTCTGATTAAAACACTCAGCAAAATAGGAATATAAGGGAATTTCCTCAACATTGTGAAAATTATATATGCAAAACCAAGAGCCATTATAATTCTCAATGCAAAATTATTAAAAGCATTTTCCTTGTGAACAGGGACCAGACAAGGATGCCTGCCATCGCCACTTCTATTTAATATTGTATTGGAGTTACTTGCAAGGGCAATATGACAAGAGACGGAAATAAAAGGCATCCAGATTGGCAAAGAGGTGGTTAAACGGTTGCTCTTTGCAGATGATATCATAGTGTACACAGAAACCCTAAGGACTCAACAAAAAAATCTCTCAGAGCTTGTAGACCAATTCAGGAGAATGGCAGGATATAAGATGAATTTACAAAAGTCAGTGGGATTCCTCAGCAGTAAGAAAGAAAATAAGAAAGCAATAAAATTTACAATAGTCAATAACAAATTGAGATACTTGGGAACAAACCTAGAGACACAAAAGACATTCACAAAGAAACGAATCATAGCTGACCCACCAGTGGATTCCTTGTTGTTGTTAGGTGCCTTCAAGTCACATACGACTCCTAGCAAACCTATGAACAAAAGACCTAAACTCTGCTCTATACTGTGCCATCTTTACTGGTCAAAGGCATTAATTCTTTTCCCGTCATCCTTATTCACGGTTCAGCTTTCAGATACACAGCAAGTAATTGAGAAGACTATGGCCTGAATCAAGATGCACCTTAGTCCTCAAACTAATACCACTACTCCTTAGTAATTTGGCAAGGTCCCTAATTGCAGATTTTCCCAGTGTAATGCATCTCCTTATTTACTGACTTATTTACTGACTGCTAATACTAAAAATGTTAATTGTGGATCCAAGCAAGATGAAGCTGTTGACAGTTTCAATCTCCTCTCCATCCATCGTGACACTATTGGTCCAGTGGTAAGAATCTTTGTTTCCTTGATATTGAGATGCAATTCATACGGAAGGCTGCATTCCTTGACCTTCTTCAAGTTCTCCTCACTTTCAGCAAGCAAGGTTGTATCATCTGCATAATGCAGGTTATTGATGAGTCTCCCTCCAATCTTGATGCCACAATCACAACAAATTGTGCATGACATTAGAAGAATGGGAATCCCAGAGAACTTAATTGTGCTCATGCAGAACCTATATCTGGACCAGGAGGCTGGTGTGTGGATAGAGCAGGGAACGCTGCATAGTTTAAAATAGAGAAAGGAGTACATCAGGGTTGTATTCTCTCTCCATACCTATTCAATCTATATGCTGAGCAATTATCCAAGAAATGGAACTCTCTGAAGAGGAGGAAGACTCAACACAGTGAAAATGGCAATACTACCAAAAGAAATCTGCATGTTTAAGGCAATCCTAATACAGATACCAAATTTTTCAAACTGACAGAATAGGCAACTGTCAAGTTTATTTGGAGAGGAAAGAGTCTCCAAATAAGCAAAGCACATCTGAAAGACAAGAATGAAGTGGGAAGCATAGCACTTCCCGATCTCAAAACCTACTACACAGCACTAGTAACCAAAACAGCATGGTACTGGTACAACGACAGGCACATAGACCAATGGAACAGAATTGAGAACTCAGAAATTAACCCATCTATCTATGGTCAATTGATTTGCGATAAGGAAATAAAAGCTATCAAATGGGGAAGCAACAACTTCTTCAACAAACAGTGCTGGTAAGACTAGACCTGTAAAAGGCTGATGCAGAATCCACATCTCACACTATACAGAAAAATCAACTCAAGGTGGATCACAGACCTAGGAGTTAACTCAAAACCATAAAAATCATAAGAGACAAAGAGGGATCAAGCATAGAAGGCCTAAACTATGGTATAAAGAAACTGACAAATACAGCAGAAATACATGACCAGAAGAGGCTAAAATTGATGAATGTGACCTTCTAAAGATTAAATCCCTGTGTGAAAAAAAAAAAAAAATGTTTCCAATAGGGTGAAAAGAAACATAGCAACTTGGAAAAAATGTTTGGTAATACCATCTTGGACAACGGTCTCTTAACAAAGTTTACAGAATACTACAGGACTTTCACAAGGAAAGGACTGATAACCTAATTACAAAATGGGCAAAAGATAAGGAAAGACTTCTCACAGATGAAGACATTTAGATGGGTAACAGACACATGAAAAACACACTTAAAATCATTGGCAATCAGAGAGATGCAAAACTATGATGAGATTATCAAAACTATCTTACTCCAGTAGCAGTGGCAACATTTAACAGGACAGCAAGTAATGAATGTTGGATAGGATATGGAGAGATAGGAATTCTTATACACTGTATAAGACTGTAAAATGGTACAATCACTCTGGAAGGTAGTATGGCATTTCCTCAAAAAGCTGAATATAGAAATTCCATAAGACTCAGCTATTCCATTACTAAGAATATATCCCAAGAAAGTTTGAGCTGAAATACAAACAGAAATTGATCAATCAAAAGAACATGGAAACACCCAAATGTCCAACCACAATTGGATGGATTGAGAAACTGTGGTAAACTCATATGAAGGAATACTATGCAGCACTCAGGAGCAATGATTTCAAGAATCACTACATACTTTGGGAGAGAATGGAGAGCATTATGCTGAGTGAACTGTCAGTCTCACAAGGACAAATACTGCACAAAAATCATTATTATAAAAACAGAAGGATAACTGGTAAAACCTGTATGGGGATCTAAGTGGAGAGGAGGTTGGAACAGAGGGGTGAGGATGGGCAGGGAAAAATTATAGGTTCGTACAAATTGGGGTGGGGGAAGTAAAAGAAATGGGAAAGATCCAGTGGGGACCTAAAAAGACCAGGTAATAGTGGGCTAATCCAATGGGGAGTATGTTTATAAAACACAATATATGGGGATGATTTTATGAAACACAATATGAACAAAGTAAAGTTCATAATGTATATGAATTTTTTATGCAAACCAATATAAAATAAAAAATTCACTTTAAAAAGACAAAAATGTTAATTGTATAAGAGTTTCTTCTTAGCAATTCTATGTTCCAAATCTTGAACCAACCAGTTAGGAAATTAAAAGATGAATTGCATTAGAAAGTCTGTTGTCAGGGACATTTCCAGAGTGCTGAAAAGCAATGATGTCAGTCTAGAGACTAAAGTGCACCTGATCTAAGCCATGGTCTTCGCACTCTATTGGAGAGCAGGACAATGACCAAAGATTACAAAAGACGAATTGATGCATCTGAATTGTGGTAACGGAGAAAAGTATTGAGCAACCATGGACTGCCAAGAGAACTAATATTACTGTCCTGGAGAAGGTGAAAACAAAGCTGCTCCTTGGAGGCAAGGATTTTGAAACTCTGTCTCACATACTTTGATTTGTAGCCAGGAGGTGACCAGTCTTTGGAGAAGGATACCACACTTGAAAGAGTGGAGGTACACCACTGAAGAGGAAGGCCCCAGATGGCACGGACTGACACAGTAACTGGGGTAATGAAGGTAAGGCATGTCAGAGACAGTGAGAGTGTCTTAGGATAGAGCAGGGTTCGGAGCCACTGTGCACAGGGTTGCTATGAGTCATAGTCAACTTGATGGTACAACAACCACCATATATGTTCCACATCTATAAGCACTGACATAGCTAGTCCCAGTCCATAAATGTGAATCCTGTAGAACTGGTGAGGAGCAAAATGAAACACATGTTTCTAATAATGTACAAAAAAGTTCAGAAAGCCCTCTTTCTTATCGTCTTATTTCATCTCTTCAGAATACAAATGCATAAAGAATAAAGAAAATAGAATGTAATTTAAGTGATGTGGCTTATTAGTGTGGAATTGTCTTACCAATGCAAAAGTACACAATTGTAATTTATCAGCTACTCTGTGGGAGAAAGATGGGCAATCTCCTCCAGTGTGATTTCCTGCCTCTTAAAAACCTGCTGGAGGTGAGCTCTGGTGGCCTAGTGGTAGGAAACTGCACTGCAATCCCAGAGGTGTGCGGTCCAAATCCACCAGATGCTCTGCTGAAGAAGGAGGAACAATCGCCTCCTGTACCAGTCAGATCCAATTTGATGGTACACACATAAAAATAAATAAATAAATAAATAAAAAATTATTAAAAAAAAAAAAACCTGCTGGAGAAGGGAGCTCTGGTGGCCTAGTGGTAGGAAGCTACACTGCAATCCCAGAGGTGTGAGGTTCAAGTCCACCAGATGCTCTGCTGGAGAAGGAGGGACAATCTCCTCCTGTACCAGTCAGATCTGATTTGACAGTACACATACAAAAAACATAATAAATCTTTTTTTAAAAAACAAAAAAAAAAACCTGCTGGAGAGTCAGCTCTAAGTCAACTCTGATTCCACAACATTAGGGGCCTTGTTACATTGTTGATATCCATAGAGAGGTTGAACAATTATAACAGGACAATTTTAAATTCAATTCTACAATTCATCAACAATTATTTTCCAAGGTTTGCTCTCCTATCCAAGCATTAACCAAGCCTGATCCAGTTTAACTTCCAAGATAACAAGAGACTGATCCAGTTCAGGGTGGCTTTGATGAGATGGCACCCAAGTAAACCACTGACTGAAGTAAAAGGAATGAATGTGAAAAAACTCTCCATGAGGGTGTACACACACACGTGTTCCAGAAATGGAGCAGTCTGGTATGTAGCAGACATGTAGTATTTGTTAAGTAAGTGAATAGATTACACCTATGAGCACTTTCCTTTGGAATACTGGAGAAACACAAAGGCAGGACAGTCTAACTGGCTAGGCAGATGGAATTTATGCAATTGGGGAAAACTGGAAATTTTTGAGAATGCTGATTCAGTAGCTAATATCAGCAGGGTGACTACTCAAAGGAGAAGTTAATGTGAAAAATGGTTTAATTCCATATTTTCTTACTGAGCCATTCTGTTTTATTTTCACACAGCTTATGAGTCTGCTTGGATTTATTACTGAAAACAGGCATCTCCTGTCTAGTTTTCCCCTGATAGTCACTCCTCTAACATCAGCTATCACTTTTCTACCAAAGTCAACAATAAGACCCAGCTGACAAAGACAATGGGTCCCTGACCTCTTGGTAAACTCAACATAGACAAGCTGGCCCAGACTCTTACATTAGCGTCCATAACACTCTTCTGTTTTTCTCTGCCCTGGAACTTCCCTCTTCTCTAACATACAAAGAGGATTTGGCTAGGCCTCATTTATTCTCATTGTCTTATCTTTCTACGTAAGCTCATTCACTACTACAGCATCAAATAATAGTATACCTGTGACTTCCAATGGGAGTCCCTGCCTGGTGCAAAGGGTTAACTGGATCAGCTGCTAACCAAAATGTAGGAGCTTCAAATCCCCCTTGGTGCCTTGAAAAAAGGGCCTGGTTATCAATTTCTAAAAAATCAGCCCCCAAACTCTAAGGAGCATTTAACTCTTAACAGCTCTAACATTCATGGGGTGTCCACAAAGTGGAACTGACCTGAGGGCAAGTCGTTCTGACTTCCAATGTCTCTTGTGCACTCCAGTTCCAACAAGATATTGGTCATCTTCCTGCCACTTGCAATTCAATAAGCAAAATGAAAGGAGTCTTCATTCTGCAGCCCCAAATCTTTCTCCTCTTATGTTCCCTAATAGTGGGGCCACCATTCACACCATGTGTCATACTGATAACCCCTCTATTCAAGTCTTTTCATTATCTCTACAACAAGCCACTCCTGCACTTTTCTTCAGCCACCAAACTCATGCAATGATTCACCCTGCTTTCACCCCACTCATCTAAAATCTATCCTTGCTCCCCTTCAATCTAAATGGATCATTTTAAAGTAAAAAACAAAACAAAACCCAAAAACCAAAGCAATACCCACCCTTTTTTGCCCCTAGAATCAAGTATAATCATCCAGTGGTTTTCCAGTTGTTCGTTGGGCAAATTCTAAAATCTTTCATTTACACTCACAGAATCCTGAATGATATAGTCCCCTGTCCCTTCCCAGCATTTTCTTGTGTCACTTTCCTCATCATCTCTCTCACTCCTTTATAATTTAAAGAAAACGGGGTGGGTGAGTGACATGGGGACCCAAATAGGCTTTTTTCCCCTTTTATTAATTTTAATGAAAGTTTATAGAGACTTAGGGTTTCCAGTCATTTGTTGTTGCACTTTTCTCCCTGCCCATCCCCTCCCCCTTAATTCACTCTTCTCCTTGAAAAGTGAAAGAAAAACTCTTTCATTAAAGAGCAACTAATAGAGAATGACTCGGGAAGATGGTTGGTATTTATGATATTGTGGGGGAGGGGGGGAATCTCAAAACAAAACAAAATGCCCCAAAATGGCATTTGTTTGTAATATAAAGTTGGTCCTCATTATTCATATTTATCAAAAAGCAATTATAAAACTTCTGCTCCATGAGATCACAAAGAATTTGCTATATAAAAATTAAAATAGAAAAATTGTTTATTCTTGAATGAAGTCACTAGACTTCTCTGACTTATAAGGTTTCTCATAGAGGCTAATGGGTCACAAGATTTTCCAGATCAACATAAAGGTTAGCTGGTGCTCAAAATTTTATTCTACCAAATGGAGATATTAAAATAACCTTCCCTTCTACACACTATAATATCTAAGTTTGCCATTATTACTCACAAAAAAAATTTTAAAAAGAAAATCAGAATGAAAGCTAAAGATGAATGTTGTTATTGTGTACCATCAAGTAGGAAATCATGCACAACTGACCTTCTAGTGGGTTTGCGGAGGCAGTAAATCACATGGGGAAGGTGTCCTTATTTCTGCCATGCAGCAGCTAGTGGATTTGAAACATATTCCCCGGGTTAACAGTGTTAAGTTCTTACCACTAGATCACCAGAGCTCCCCTCAAAATAATTAAAACTTACGTCCTTATTTACTTTCAAGGGGTCCTGGTAACATAGTAAGTAGGGAGTTGTACTGCTAATCTAAAGGTGGCCCCTCTCTCTGGTCATTTGAATTCACTAGCAATTGCATGATAGGAAGATGGGAAATCTTCTTTTGTGTGGTTCAGAGCCTCAGAAAACCCACTGGAGGGTCAGCTGGTGAAGATTTTCTGATGAACACTGGGTAAGTGAATGAGCTTTCCAAATGGACGCATCAGTTGCTGGAGCAGATTTTGGTAACTACTGCTCAATACACTGAGGGCTTGTTCTTCTGGTTCTTAAGATAGCTTTTAAGAGATTTTTGCTTGAAAAATAATTAAGTACTAAGAAAGTAGGGAAATTGAAAAATAGTTATTCTCAGCATTGAGGATTGATTTGATATGCTTAATTGGTTCACAACTCTAGTCTGATACTCATAGGCAGGCCATTTTTCTTCTGCTTTTGAATTTAAGCAATCCCACAGAATTCTAACCTCAAAGTTACTCTGAGCTCATGACAGCATGTGACAAAGTAACACCACTTCATGATTTCGTTTAAGCACAGACAAAAACAAGGGCATTGTGTAATCGACATAATACCAAACACCCCCTTCTCTTGCTACATAAAGGAAGCCTACTTCTTTAACTAATCATAGAATTGCTCTACTTTCTCTCAGCATCCACCAGGGCAATGCTCTCATTCTTCAAACCTCCCTAAATCACCCAAAGGTCAAATTCTGTAACAGATTTTTTTCTATCTCCTCTTGCCAATATGCCTCATGTACAGCCATCATCAAAATAGACTTATATGGTGCTATGATTTTGAAGAGGCTGAAGTAGGGCTTTCAGACCAAGAACAGGATGAAAGATTTGGGAAATCTCTAACATACACACACAAGCCATGAAAATCTTTATGGATCACAATGGTCGAATTTGATTTGATATAGCCCACAGAGCAGGACTCCACTGTGCATGGATTTACCATGAATTGATGTTGACTGGCCTGTGGTTAGATTCTTACTAAGAATCCCCAGTGGATCTCCACAGTGCACTGTTCTCCCTCTTGGCAAAGAGTCATGAACTTTGCTCAGGTACATGTGTGCTGGTGGAGGAACACTACTGTATCAATGTATTAAGTGGTTAAAAACTGACTCTCAAATTCATCACAGTCCAGTTAGTTACTACTCAGAGAAACTGACTCTCTATTGGTTTCCAAGGCTATAAATCTTTATTATTGTTGTTGATGATTGCCATCAAGTCAAGCACAACTCATAGAGATCCTATGAACAAAAGGCCTGAAGTCTTTCTATAACTACCATCATTTATCAAAGTTTGTAGAGTTTCCAGAGGCATGTTGTTTAGGAAGTGGATGCTACTCGTGCTTGTTATGTACTGTTAAGCTGTAACGACTGATAGGTGATCCTCCAGTGGGTTTTCTCCTGAGGAGCAGATGGATTTGAACCACATGCCTTGACGTTGGAAGCACAACTCTTTACTTATTATTAGCTCATCATTCTCCTCTGGAGTAAGTGGTGAATTCTAACTACTGACTTTTTACATAGCTGTGAACACCACCTAACACTATCAGAGCTCCCTCCTTACTTAAAAAAAAACCCAAACAAACACAAAAACCACACCACCAAATTACTCATTGCCATGAAGTCAAACTGACTCACGGAAGACCCCCAGCGGGTTTTCAGAGGCTGTAAACAGCATGTGAGACCCGCCATCCTGCGGAGCCCCTGGTGGATTCAAACCACAGCTAAGCGCCACTTTTCAATTAGGAGTACAATTCACTATCGATGCAACAAGAACTTTAAAGCAAACGGATTTTATTTTTCCGTATAAAATTCTAAATCCTTGTCTATTTGCATATATTCTGTATCTTTGCTATTACTGATATTACTGTCGATACTATTTTGTATTCGGCTTTTTTTGCTAAACAGTATATACATTTTTAATAAGTGAATAATATTCCACCACAATTTTATTCTCAAGACATTCCCTTATAGAAACAGAATTCTAAATGAGAGGAAAGCACATCTAGCTCCCATTTCAACATTTTACCTAAGTTATTCAAGAGCCTGCTCAGCTAGCTTCAGGTCAGAAGCCTCTAGGTTCCTAACTACCTGACCAGCTGACAAGAATGCTTTTAAAGAAGAAAAAAAGGAAAAAACTTTCAGATCGGCTGTCAAGATGCAGGACTTCGGGCTTGCTTCAGCAAATAAAACTGTGGCCTCTGGCTAGAGATTTTTATCTATGTCTACTTCCTCTTCTATATAATGAAGGACGAGAATATTCCCTGCAGTTAGAGAGTCTATGGTCCTGTGACTTCCTTTGCAGGGGAGGAGGGGGAGGGGAGGACTCTCCAGAAGTCCTCCTTGCTGGTGGGTGGTGAAGGTGGTGAACGTTCAGCAGGTCATCCCACCTGCTCTCAGCAGCTCCCAAGGCTCAGCTGCCTCGGCTTTTCCCAGGGTTTGAGCTGGGAGTTCATTAGGGGAAAGCACCTCTAAACAGTTCCTGGAACTGGTAGTACAGGTATCATCGCTCAAACGGAGGGTGTGCAAAATCACACCCAGACTTAGAATTCTCTACAGGGCTTTCTTGTTCCAACTTGTACAGAACCACTGGGTGGGTAGTGGAGAGTTCACCAACCCGTTCTGCATCCATATCCACGCGCACCAAATCTCACTCTCATAAAGATGCTCATAAAGGTGGGGTTTACCCACCTCCCTTCCCGCCGCTCTGCACCTGCAGGACCATTCGCGCCTGTACCTGCGCCCCCCATCTGCACCTGCGCCCCCATCTGCACCACCACGCCCCTCTGCACGCTTCAGTTTGAGCTCACCCACCGGCGGTGCGTGCTGCGCCACGACGCAAGCTGTAGCCATGGCCAGGAGGACTACCAGGAGGCTACACCGGTCCAGCATCGTTCCTGCCGCCAACGACGCTGCGAGGGGACGTTAGCCAAGGCCGGGAGCCGCACCTCTAGGGCCAACAGGCCGCACCCCTGCCGCCGCGTGACCGAGGCGAGGACCACACCACGCCGGAGAGGAGGGGCGCGGGGCAGCAGGGGCAGCGGGGAGAGCACGATGTGCCGGGAGGTGTCACAGAGGAGAAGACTTTCCTTCTGGAGGAGGGCCCGCGGGAGCAGCGTCAGCGCCTGCGTTGGGAATGGAGTGTTGGGCTGCCTCCGCCCCCTTCGCGTAGGCCGCAGTGGTTGGGCCGAGCGGAGCTCCGCCCCGGTGGGGCGCAGGACGCGATGGACGAGTCACGCGGAGAAGGGCTGCGCGTACCGACCTGTGTCCCGGAGGGCCCAAGGAGAGGAGTTCTGCGCAGAGAGCACCGGTGCTGGGTGCCCACGAAACCAACCAGAAGCCTATAAATGCAACCTAAACCGGCCTGGACTTGCCAGCAGAGCTGGTGCAGAGCGAACCGGGTGAAGGACTTCGGAAGTTACGAATATTGGTGGGGAAGCAGAGGGAACATCACCTAGTGTCCCCGACCCCGCCAGGCTGGCGAGTGCTTAAGCCGCGTTGACGAATCACAGAATCTACACTTCAGTTATTGCCTTTAGGCGAAAGAGGGGCGACTAGGTTCAACCTGGGAGCCAGCCTTTTACAATGCGTTCAGCTGTCCCTCAACTATGTGTTTTCACGTAAATCTTGACAGGCTGTGGGTGGGTGAGCTGAACTAGATAGGAAGTTTCTGCATAGCCTGCTTCTGATAAACGAGTAGATTTCTAGAATTACTTGTTTGGTGTGAATGCCAATCATGGAAGCCACCGTCCAGGTTTGTGTATCTGTTTTCTCTTGTTTTGTTTTTTTAAAGTTATTATTAGATGCCTTCCAGTCAGGCTGCGACTCCTAACGACTCTGTTCAACAGACCAACACTCCGCCGGACCTTGTGTGCTCCTCAGAATCTCTGCTGTGTTTACGCCTGCTTTGTAGGATTTTTTTTTTAATTCCTTGAAATTATCTTTATTAAAAAAATTATGTAATCTTCAAATAAAGACAATCTTCATTAAACACCAACCCTTCCATCAAAAAGTGGAATACGTTATTTAAAAGTCCAACAGGTAACCCTGGCTTCTAAGTTATACTTTCTGATTATGTTTCCTTAACCAGAATTTAGGTTAAAAATGCTTCCCTACAGTTCATAATATAGATTCTTATTAAAGGGAGCTCTTGTGGCCTAGTAAGGAGTTCCACTGCCAACCCAGGGGCAGGGTTTCAAATCCACCAATTGCTCTGCAGAGAATGATCAGCTTTTTAGAAAACAGCAATGAGTCAGTTCCAACTTGATAACATACAACAACAACAACAATTATTATTACTAAAATCGTCATTTATTTCTGTAAGTGTAATCAAGATTTTACCCACCTGTTTTTTTTAAATACCCACTAAGCAAATTTACCTTTTCATTGGAAGTTGAGAAAGTACAGCCCCCACCTCCGCTTTAACATGGTTTGGGAGCTCTGGTGGCTCAGTCCTGAAGAGTTGTACTGTCAACCCAGAGACACGAGGTTCGAACCCACCAGCTGTTCATGCAAGAGAGATGAGCAATCCTTTCCAGTCCAGTTTCCTGCCTCTGAAAGCCACCAGGAATCAGCTATAAGTCGGTCCCAATTACAACAACAACTAGTTTTAGGTATTGTGTTTTGGGCTTTCTAGAAAAAGTTTTAGATAACAGTGTGGCTTTCTTTAACAAGGGAGTTTGAAACACTGCGTGATTAGCATGCTTTTGGGTTTCTGCTTCATGGTGGTTGTTTTTAGGAGCCATCAAGTCAAGTACGACTCATAGCTACCATTTCAACAAAAGATTCTGACCTGCGCCATCCTCACACTTCCTGACACACAAGAGCCCATTGCAGCAGTCACCATGTCAATCCACTTGGTTAAGGGTCTTCCTCTCCTTTGCTGACCCTTCGCCCTTCCCAACATCTTGTCCCTCTCCAAGAAATAGCTCCTCCTAGCAACATGGCCAAAGTATGTGAGGGTAAGCCTCTTCATTCTTGCCTTCAACGAACATTCTGGCTGCACTCTCTCCAAGACATACTTGTTTGTTCTTTTTGCTGCCCATGGGTTGTTCGGTGCTCTACTCCAATGCTACAACTCAGAGGCATCAATTCTTTTCTGTCATCCTTATTCATTGTCCAACTCTCAGATGCATAGCAAGACTATGGCCTGACTCAGATGTGCTATGCTTCATTGTTGCTGTTGTTATGTGCCGTTGAGTCGCTTGCAACTCATAGCGACCCTATGTACAACAGCCCTAAACTCTGCTCTGTCCTGTGCTAATCACACCACCCTGATACACCCATCCCAATTACCCCAGTCACTAAATCAATCCACCTCATAGAGGGCCTTCCTCTCCTGCGCTGCCCCTCCACCTTCCCAAGCATGAGTTCCCTCTTCAAGGACCTGTCTCTCCTTACAACATGTCCAAAGTATGTTAGACAAGCCTCAGAATCCTTGTCTCCAGGGAGCCGCCCAGTTTAACCCTCTCCAGGATGAATCTGCTTGTTTTCTTAGCAGTCCATGTTACCCTCAACACTCTTCTCCAGCTCCACAGCTCAAAGGCGTCAATTCTCCTTCTATCCTCCCTAGTCATTATCCAACTCTCTGATGCATAAAAAGTGATAGCAAAGACCATGGCCTGTATCAGATGTGCCTTAGTCTCCAGAGAGACACCATTACTCTTCAGTACTTTGGAGAGGTCTCTAACAGCAGACTTTCCCATGGCAATACACCTTTTAATTTCCTGGCTACTGGTGCCAAGAATTAGTAAACAAAAAATAACAAATTTTTATTATTTCTTTTGAAAAATGTTGACTATGTGCCTGCAATCTGTCAAAAGGTTTTTGGACAGCGGGATCAAACAATAAACCAAAAAGACATGAAGCTCATATTATAGGTGAAAGTTGTGCAGTAAATATAACACAAAAATACAAGAAACAACAACAACAAGAAGAAATAAAACATGATAAGTATAACAACATCTGAAGGAACTGATTCCAAGGCCTGTACAGATAGTAGAAATCCTCAAGTGCTCAATTCTCTTGTATAAAATGAGAAAGTATTTACATATTACCAATGCAGTCTTCCTGTATACTTTAAGCTACCTCTAGAATACTTCAGTATCCAATACTATTGAGATGCCCCATAAATAGCACTCTATGCTCTCTCTTAGCCTATGAGGGAATTGCTGTGATTGCTTAACTGCTTTTTAAGAATCATCCCTTCCCCTGGAATAGTTTTGATCCCTGCTTGGTTGAGTCAGTGGATGTGAGAGCCACAGATTGGAGAGCTGACTCTATGTTAAGAGATGAGGTTGATGGTGGTGTGGGGGCAGATTTTGTAGTTTTAAAAACCGTTGTAAGGATTTTGGATTTTATACCAGGAACATACATATTTTCAGCAAATATGTTTAATTCATTGCATTAAAAGACTGTTGGAATTAGAGGATTCCACATCTTTTACTATTTAAATAATTATTTTATTTTTAACATTCACTTTAAATTTTATTGAAAGTATTTTAGACGTATCTAGATCAGATTCTTTATGCAGAAAAGTTAGGCCAGTTGGCATAAAATTCTCAGGCATAATTTTTATACCATTTGCAAAGGTCTATTATGTACTTTCTATCCTATTTTTAGACAAATTAATGGCCTAGTGGTAAGAAACTATGCGGCAATACCAAAGGCACATGGTTCAAATCCTCCTGCTGCTCCAAAAGAAAAATGGGTGATTTACTGCCTCAAAACTTGCCAGAGAGTCAACTATGTGTCAGTTCCAAATCGACAGCACACAACAACAATGACCCTAAATTTTGGGCAACTCTGGTGGCCTAGTGGAGTGCTGGTGGTTTCAGAAAGTCAATAGATAGTTGTTAAGAATTAAGGAGTTCCGGTGGCCTAGTGGTAAGAAGCTGTGCTATAATCCCAAAAGCATGTGGTTTCAGTCTACCATCTGTTCCCAGGAGAAGGATGGGCAATCTCCTATGTCACTTACTGCCTCTGAAAACTTGCTAGCACTATAAATCAATTCCAACTTGATGGCAAACCACAATAACACAATCCTAAATTATACCTATATTTATATGTGCATTTTGTTTTTTACATGTAGATCTATTTTTACTGGCTCTGTTCTTTAATGCTCAAAATATTCAGTAAGCTAGGTAAAGGGTGAGTGAATATGGAAAATTTTTCCATTGGTACATAGACTTATTAATAAAAAATTATATTTAAATGTACAAATGGGTAATTATGTCAGCAGGAAGGGTGGTTCAAATGCTGTCTTTACAGCAGACATCACATTTAAGACTTGGATAACCTGTTTAGTATGCAAGATTAAGTATAAGCAATCAAATTGTTTATCAGAATAGCTGAGTGCTTGGCAAGCCGTGGAACTTTTGTCATCTCCTATCTAACATTCCTAGGTCCTGGAGGTGGAGCCCTGATTTAAAATCATTGCAACCTCACCACCCCACCCTAAACGAAATCTATGTAGAATAGAGAGTACGTAAATAAAACTGAATATAGAAAAATTTTTTCTTGAAGAAACATGGCAAGGATATTTGTTTGAAAAAGAAACCTTGCAGCGAAGTGTTCACTGAATGGCTACTTTTTTTTTTAAAAACAAAGTTTACCTGTTGTTAGGTGCCTTGGAGTTGACCCTGCCTCTTGAGGACTCTGTACAACAGAATGAGACCCGCCTTCTCGTCACACTCTCAGCTGTGCTCCAGCCCTTGGTGCAGTCCCTTGTCAGTCCGTTTACCTGAGGATCTGTCTCCCTTTGCCCGACCCTCCACTTTTCCTAGCATGCAGTCTTTTCCCGGGAACTAGCCCTTCTTGATAACATGCCCAAAGTATATGAGATGAAGCCTCTCCATCCCGACCTTGAAAGAAGGAAAAAAGCAAAAAAGCTGCTGCTTTTTTTTCAGGTTTTTTTATATGAATTTTCAATGGTTTACATGTACAATGTATTTCATTCATATACATTGTTTTAAACAATAATCCCTATACATTGTGTTTCTATAATTAATTACTCTTTATCAATGTCTTTTATCAAGTCCCCCTTGCTGTTCCTTTGTCTGCTCCCCCCCTTCACGTTAGTTTTTTAACTTTCAATTTTCAAACATTTTCTGGGGACTTTAAATGCCTCTTTTGTTGTTGCTACATGCTGTCAAATCAACTGCAACTCTTACCAACCCTATGAATAATAGATCTGAACTCGGCCAAATAACACCTGAGTTTCAGAACTTTTCTGTTGGTCTATCTTTTCAGGAAGAAATCTTGAAGCAAAAACAAGGTAAGCTATCAGGAGTTCAATAATGCAAAATCATGATTTTCCCCTATTTATCACACCAAAAAGGTTACTTGCTTTGTACTTTACTAAAAAATATAGTTATTGCCATTCATCAAAGATATGCTATTGATACTGTTGTTATGTACCTTCAAGTCAGAACTGACTCATAGCTGATTCACGAGTGGATTTTCAGACCCTATAAGTCACATGGAAGGAGACTGCCTACTTTCTCCCACACAACAACTCAAAGCCTTGCTTGCACTTTGTGCCTTTGGGTTGGCAGCACAACACCTTATCACTAAGCCACCAGAGCTCCATCTAAGGTATTATGATACTTTATTCAATTATAAAAATTATAATTGAGTGCTCCTACTTAATATAATTAATCTTCCGTAGACCCTGGGTGGCACAAGTGGTTAAGTGCACAATTACTAGTCAAAAGTTTGATGGTTTGAATCCACCCACAGGTGACTCAGAATATAGACTTGACAATCTGCTTGCAATAGATGTTGTTGTTAGGTACCTTCAAGTTGTGTACAACTCATAGCAACACTATGAACAACAGACTTGACCCCTGTCCTATCCTGTGCCATCCTCATCATCTCTGATACACTTGATCCCATTGCTACAGTCACTGTGTTAGCCCATCTCATTGGGGTCTTCCTGTCTTTCCCTGACCCTCCACCTTTCCAAGGATAATATCCCTCTCCAAGGAATAACCTCTCTTAGCAGTATGTCCAAAGTATGTGAGTTAAAGCTTTGTCATCGTGGCCTCTAGATGCATTGGACACACTTTCTCCAAGATGTCTCTGTTCATTCTTTTGGCAGTCCAGATGACAGCCTTGAAAACCTTGTGGTTGGACAGCCCTCCCTCTGCACACATGAGGCTGCTGTGAGCAGGAGGGAGCTACATGGCGACTAACAACATTATGTCAAAGGGAAATATTCAATGATTAGTTTCTTCAGTTTAAACTTTGCTTATGTTGGAACAGTATGAGTAGCTGGTGGTCTGTTCCACAATCAGCTCCTGGCCTTGTTTTCACAGCTGATATTGAGCTTCTCCAGCGTTTTTTTCCACAGATGTAATTGATCTGATTCCGATGCATACCATCAGGTGAAATCCATGTGTATAACCTGCATTTATGTTTCTAATAAAACATATTTGCAATGAATAAGTCATTGATTGTGCAAAATTCAATCATTCTATCTCCAGCTTCATTTCTCTCACATAAACCATGAGAACTACGTATTTCATTCTCTTCTCAGTTATTCCTAATGAGTTTGTCTGGAGTTTATTTTCTCAATAAATATAGAATATTCACCACAAATATTGAGACAAAATATTTACTCAGTTGTGCAGGGTAAACTGAGTAAACAGTGAACACATGATAGGCAGCGTCATGATGGATGGAGAAAAGATCAAAACTGTCAACAGCTTCATCTTGTTGGTTCCACAATGAACATCCTTGGTACCAGCAGTCAGGAAATAAGGAGGCACATTACACTGGAAACATCTGTAGTTAGGGACCACTCCAGATTATTGAAGTGCAATGATGTCAGTCTGAGGACTAAGGTGCGTCTGATTCAGGCCATAATCTTTCACATCACTTGCTATGCATCTGAAAGTGGACAATGAATAGGGATGACATAAAAAGAATTGACGCCTTTGAGCTGTGGTGTTGGAGAAGAGCACTGAACATTTCATGGATGGCCAAGAAAATGAACAGATATGTCTTGGAGAGGTGCAGCCAGAAAGCTCTTTGGAGGCATGAATAATGAGACTTTGCCTCACATATTTGGGGTATGTTGGTAGGAAGGGCTCTTCCTTGAAGAAGGACATTATGCTGGGAACGGTGGAGGGTCAGTGAAGGAGAGGAAGACCCTAAACCAGGTGGATTGACATGGTGACTGCTGCAATGGGCTCCTGTGGGTCAGGAAGTGTGAGGATGGCCCACGAAAGAACAGGGTTCAGATCTTTTGTTCATAGGGTCACTATTAGTCGAACTCAATTTGATGGCACCTAACAACAACAATGTCTTGGTTTGTAAACCCATCTGGGAATGTTGTTGTTAGGTGTCATCAAATCACATGCAATTCATAGCGACCCTATGTACGACAGCCCTATAGATTGTTTTTATTATTCTAACAAGACAATATTTGGGTAGGATATGTCTTGAATCAACATATTTTGAGATAGTAAAGAGATTAAATACACAAGGAAAAGAAACAGAGAAGGGAAGAGTGATTCCTAATCACATCAAGATCTCTCAGGAGTATATATATGAGCTTAAAGAGATAAAGACTTTCTTCTGGGGCTGATTCAGAAAGATAGCTTTCCACTAGAGCCTGCACCCTGAATTTGGACTTGTAGCCTCCTAAACTGTAGGAAAATATATGTCTGTTTGTTAAAGTCACCCATTTATGATATTTCTATTATGTTGTTGTTATGTACTGTCGTGGCAGGACTGACCTATAGCTGACCCTTCAGTAGATTTTCAGAGGCAGTAAATCTCATGAGAGTAGATTGCCCCTCTTTCTCCTGTGAAGCGACTGGTGGATTCAAACCGTGTGCCTTCAGTTTGGCAGAGCAGCTTCTTATCACTAGTCTACCAGGGCTCCCTTATTTATTTATAATATTTCTATTCTAGCAGCACCTAATAATTAAGACAAAAACAACTATTCAAAAACTTTCAAAATATTTTGCTCATTATTTCAGATTTTATTCCCTGGTTTAAAAGTATCCAGTGTGGATATTTCCAAAACCTCAGTTCTCTTCCTCCATCATATGGCAGGTAGGTGACTTGGAAGAGACTTATTTTTATCTCTGGGGGTGGTTTTGATTGGCCTAAGACATTTAAATTTGCCTTACCTTTCTGGCCAGAGTGCTTTGCTTAGGCTTGAAACTCTTGTTTTCTATTAAGGCAATTGCTGTTTCTCTTCTATTAGAAATGAGTAAGCTAGTAGTCCTCATAGCTGCTGGTATTCAGACTACATTAGAAGGACCTACCTACAGATGAAATAGACACTGCAGAAAGCAGAGTGGAGAGACAGAAAGAAACTGGGTCATCAATGACATTGTTAAGACGCTACATCAACCAACCGTGGAGCCTGCCCAACAACTGACCTCTTCATTTGCATGAGCCACTAGTCTCTCTATCACTTAAGGCAGTTCTGAGTAACTTCTTGCAGTTCAATTCTTTTATCTTAAAGTATCCTCCCTGGCATACTCTTAAAACAGAACATCAAATGAGAAAGATCCAGCAGGTATCTGGAAAGACAGAGCAGTGGTGGGCATAATTCAATATTCGTTAATTTTAGAAAATATAATGAATAGGAAAGATTGTATGAAATACAATGTGAATGAAGGATAGAGTGAAACACAATGTATATGAGCTTTATAAGCAAACCTATATAAAGTAAGAAAAATTTAAAAGAAAAAATAGAACATCATTTATTAAGAAGTAAATAATGCTTATGTTTCAGGAGTTTCACTTTCAGGAGCCCATTCAAAGGCCTTTTACTTAATCTTGTGCTTCTAATTTTGTATTCTTTTCCTCAGAGATGATCTTGCTCTGCTCCTCTCCCCTCCCCAACAATTTAATGCATTCCCAAATCAATTCATGATGACATTTGATCTGGTGTCCTACATACAAATCTTCATGGGAGCAGACTGCCTCATCTTTCCCCTCTGGAGCAGCTAGTAGGTGGGTTCAAACTACTGACCTTTAGGTTAGCAGCCCAACTATAAGCTCTATTGTTGTTATGTGCAGTTAAGTCAATGATACAACCCTATGAACAACAGGTCTGAATATTGCCCTATCCTGCACCATTTTCACAATCTCTGAACTGCTCAAGTCCGTTGGTAGAAACACTCTCAATCCATGTTGTTGAGATGGTCTTTCTCTGACCTTTCCCAGCACAATGCCTTTTTCCAATGCCTGGTCCCTCCTAACAACATGACCAAAGTTGGGGGATGAAGTTTCACGTCCTTGCCTCTAATGAGCACCTTGGTTGCTCTTCTAAGACAGATTTGTTCTGGTTTTTGGGTTTTGGTGGGTTTTTTTTTTTGGCAGTCCAGGATCCCCACTAACACCATAATTCAAAGTCATTGATTGTTTTTCTATAATCTTTCTTCATTGTCCAATATTCAGATGTATAAAAAGCAATGGAAAAGGTTATGGCTTGGATCAGGTGCACCTTAGTCTTTAAACTGATATCCTTGCTCTTTAGCATTCTAAAGAGATTCTTGACATCAGATTTTCCCAGTGGAACCATCTTTTTCTTTCATGACAATGGGTGTTGATTCTGAATCAAAGTAAAATGAAATTGTTGCTAACCTCAATCTTTTCTCCATCTATCAGGATGATCCAGCGGTGAGACATTTTGTTTTCTTGATGTAGAGATATAATTTATATAGAAGACTATAGTCTTTAATCTTCTGCAGTAAGTGTTTCAAGTCTTCATAACATATTACAACAAAAGTGGTGTTATATGTACTATCTACATAATGGCAGGATTGGCCGTTCACTTAATAAATAACAGGCCTCTAAAAACCCTATGAACACAGCAACTGCTGCAATGGGCTATAGTGTGTCAGGAAGTATGAAGATGGCATGGGATAGAATGGGGTTTAGATCTGCTGTTCATAGGGTGGCTGTAAACTTTACTCGTGTCCATGGCGCCTAACAACAACAACAACAACAACATAATGCATCTCGTGGATGAGTATTCCACCAACCTTGATGTCACATTCTTCTCCAAATGGTTCAGCTTCTTGAATTAATTGTTCAGCATGTAGCATACAGATTGAATAGGTATGGAGAAAGGTTATAACCCTGATTCATAGCCTTCCTAATTTTAAATCATTCAGTGTTCCCTTATTCTGATCAGACAGCTGGTTCTTGGTGTATTAATAGGGTTCACATGAGTACAGTTAAGTGCTCTGGGATTCCAATTTTTCTCAATGTTGGCCATAATTTGTTATGACCAAAATAAACAAGTACATTTGCATAGTCAAGAAAACAAAAACACCTTTCTAGTATTCTCTGCTTTCAATCAAAATCCATTTGACATCAGCAATGATATCTCCTACTCTACTCACTCTTCTGAATCCAACTTGAATCTCTTGTAGTTCTTTGTGTATGTCCTGTTCCAACTGCTTTTTAATAATCTTCAGCAAGATTTTACTTACATGAGATATAATTACCACATTTTGTTCTATTGCCTTTTATTGAGAGGGGAGTAAATATTATGTGTTCAATTTTAAACTCTAGGTCCCAGAAAACCTGGATATACTGGCAGATATGTCAAAGAGAAAACTTCCATTTTCCTCCCCAAGTCCTTGAATGCATGTCTCTCAGGGAAAGAGTGGCTTAATTAGTTAGCAAGTAATTGGATCAGTGTATATGTTTTGGAGACCTCATCTTACTATGGATAGTGCCTTTGATAACTAAAAGGGATTGGAATTCCCTTAGCTGCTTTAAAGGAGAAAAATGAGGTTGAATGCTTCTGTGGAGGTGTATTGCCATGGGCAGTTCTAATCAGTCCTAAAGGGTGACAATGTATTGGAAGGGCCTCAAGGACAATGGATATGGGGTTTTTAATATGTATAGCCTGCTCTCTCCCTTGCTCTTTCATTCAGACTTGCCTCCCTATAGTAATAAACTATCTGGGGCAAGCCCAGGATGGCAAGGTTGGAAGTCGTTGGTGTCTTTGACCACATTTTTTTAAATTGGCACCTTTCCAACAAACTTTAACATTACTGTGTTAACATGAGAGAGCTATGGTGGGTTAGTGGTAAGGAAATGTGTGGCTAACTCAAAGATAAGGAGTTAAAGTCCACCAGCTGCTGCGCAGGACACTCTCCCCCTGTGTGGTGAACTAGCTATGAAAACCCACTCGAGGATCAACAACAACTTGTTAACAAGATGGATGTGAAGACTGAAGAAATTATGAAAGGAGACCTTTGGGAGACATGACAAAAAGGAATAGAGACCTTCCTCTGTCACCAATAGTGTTTATCTTGAACTACTCTCCCTGCATCTCCTTTGCAGCTCTTGGTTTGCTTACACTCAGATGAAAAACTATCTGTGCCCAAAACAACTATGAGATATCATCTCACTCCAGTAAGAATAGCAAAATTTAACAGAACAGCAAGTAACAAATGCTGGCAAGGTTGTGGAGAAACCCTTATTCACTGTTGGTGGAAGTGTAAAATGGTGCAACCACTGTGGAAGGTGGTGTGGCGCTTTCTCAAAAAGTTGCAAATAGAGATACCATTTGACCCAGTAATTCCACTACTGGGAATATTCCCTAAGGAGACCATAATTGTCACCTAAGCAGATATATGCACACCCATGTTTATTGTGGCTTTGTTCAACAATAGCAAGGAGTTGGAAACAACCTAAGTGCCCATCAACAAAAGAATGAATAGAGAAGCTGTGGTATATTCACACAAAGGAATACTGTGCTGCATTGAAAAACAAGGAACTCATGCAGTATTATTCAAAATGGGTGACCCTGGAAGACATTATGCTGAGTGAAATATCTCAGTCACAAAAGGACAAATAGTGCATAGTGCCACTGTTGTAAAACAGGACTGACATCGGGGTTGGGGGGAGACTGAGAAAGATAGGATAAATTATGAATACTGCATTGAAACAGATAAGGGAGAAAACTGTTTAAAAGGTATGCGTGATTAGGTATTATTGTAATGACAGGAGTCCAGAATGTAGGCTGCATAGTGGAGTAGACTTGGGCGGAGGGATTGTAAAACAATGAAACTTTTACTTTTCAAAGAGCAGAGTGTACTGGGGTTGGGGTGGGGGCAAGGAGAAAAGTGCAAAAATGAATGAATGGAAATCTAAAGTCTCTGTAAATTTTCATTAAAATTAATTTTAAAAACCCTATCTGTGTCATAGAAACATTTGTCAGGTGGCTAAAGGGCTGGCTATATTTATCTCAGAGGAGGAGATGAACTCCTATTTTGATCTAAAGTCCAAACTGTTTTCTCCATTCCAACTTAATCAGCAATAAAATTGAGGCTCATTTCATATCTATGTTCACTCCTAATTGTTTCCCAATCCATAAAGGAGAGGAGTATGATTCATTACCTTGAAATGACAACAGAGGTCAACTCATCAGCTAGGACCACAGGAATAATATGCAGATAAAAATACTGAATAATCATTAAGTACAGAACAGATCATCAACTGCTAAAAAATGATCTTATGGTGTTTTTACTTATATATCTATCTGTATGTGAATGAGGAGGAATGGAAGAAAATGTCTGTGGTATGATGGTACACACCTTCAAATTAAGTGAAATAACTGCAAATGTTTGGTGAACTGGCAATAATAGCTACCAGAGATCATGAGGATGGCAAAGGACAGGGCAAGGCTCAGCTCTATTCTTCAGAGGATGTAGGTCTCATATGAGTCAGTCACAATCATCTTCATGGCACATAACAACAACATAAAAGTGTTGATATTAAAATATTTT
Source organism: Elephantulus edwardii (assembly GCF_000299155.1). Taxonomy (NCBI): domain Eukaryota; kingdom Metazoa; phylum Chordata; class Mammalia; order Macroscelidea; family Macroscelididae; genus Elephantulus; species Elephantulus edwardii. The sequence continues at coordinate 1,747,977 of NW_006399878.1, read as the reverse complement.
TTACTTGCAGAAGTAACAATTTCATATATTTAACCTAATATTTCTAAGTTGTAGTTGACAGCACCTAAAGACAACAACAACATATACTATAAGTTATTACAACAGTTAGTATGGTACTTAGTTAGCTAGTTAGAATATTTTTAAAATCTGGTTCACTATCATTTTTAATATAATTCCTGTCAATTGTAATTATTGGTGATTTCAATATCCATATTCTTCAAATAGTCTACTTTTCTTGTTTCCTGAGATTTTGCTTCCCATAGACATACCCACATTTTATGTCAAATACCCATTTCCACGGTTATATCTTAGAAATGGAAATTACCAATACATTAATAATTTCTATTTCATTCATCTTAAACTACAATCTGGTGGCCTCATGGTAAAGAGTTGTGCTGTTGACTTGAAGGCACGTAGTTTGAATCCTCCAGCTACTCAATGGGAGAAAGGGGGTGATCTCCTTCCAGGTATTTTTCACCCTCTGAAACCCCATTTTAGAAGGTCAACTATGAGTTGGTTCCAACTTGACAATCAGTTCCTACTTGACAGAGGATAAGAATCTACAATCATTTGAAATTCACAGAAATCAAATCAACTACACATGTGGAAAGAGAATCAAGTTCATCAGTCAGAACAAGGTTATGGGATAAATGGAGCAACCATCAATTATTTAGATGCAAGTTCACATGTAAAGTGGAGAAAATGGAACAAGTACATCAGTGCAAAAATACCAACTTTAATATAACCCATCTCACTCTAGAGACCACCTCAAGCATAGATTTTGTGTACTGAATACTCATAACTGAAGACTGGACCAGATGTGTGATGACAAGAAGATTACGATACACAAAGAAGGCAAAAGATCATAAAAAAAAAGACAAAAATGAATGCCAGAAGATACTTGCCTTGGAATGTAGAAAAGTTAAGGAAAATTGAAGAACTGGAGAATTAAGAGAGCTTAGTATAAGTTTTTAAAGGGTGACTTGAGAAAATAAAATATTCTTTGTCTATTATACATATTAAGGTTCAAGCTGCAATAATGAAAGATTCTAGAGGCAGAATCTTGGATGATACAGGAAGCATCAAAAGATGATGAAAGAAATACACAGTCACTATACCAAATAGAATTGGTCAACACTGAACATTTAAAAAAATAGTGTATGATCAAAGGGACCAAACTCACTCAGCATTACTTTAGCTCAAGGAACTGAAGAAGACATTCAAGCCTCAAGTTGAAATACTTATGATGCTTTGGGCAGAATATTAAATGATCCTGCAAGTATTAAAAGAAGATGAAAAGAGTGCACAGAGTTATTATACCAAAAGGAACTGGCAGAGACAAAAGTATTTAATGAAACAACATACGAGCAAGAGCCTGTGGTGATGAAGGAAGAATTGCTTTGAAAGAATTGGCTAAGAAAAAAGCCCAGGAATTGGTAGTATACCAATTGACATATTTCAACTAACAGATGCTGCCCTAGAGTGCTCACCAAGTTGTGCCAAGAAATTTGGAGAACAACCCTTGGCCAACTAACTGGAAGATATCTATATTTGTTCCCATTCCAAAGACAGGTGATCCCTCAGAGTGTGGAAATTATCAAACAATATCATTAGTATCACATGCAAGCAAGATTCTGCTGAAGATTATCCAAAAACAACTGGAACAGCACATCAACAGAGAACTACCAGAAGTGCAAGCTGGATTTAAATAGGGTCATGGTACTAGGAATAGTGTAGCTAATGTTAGATGGATCTTGGCTGAAAGCAAGGAGTACCAGAAGAATGTCTATGTTTGTTTCATTTATTATGCAAAGGCATTTGACTGTGTGGATCATAACAAACTGTGGCTAACTCTGAGAAGAATGAGAATCTCTGAGACTTGATTGTGCTAATGGAAAACCCATACTTGGACCAGGAGGCAGTAGTCAGCACAGAGCAAGAAAACACTGCATGGTTCAAAATGGGGAAGGGTGTACACCAGGTCCTATCTCCATACCTTTTCAATCTCTATGCAGAACAGATTACCCCAGTGGCTGGGCTCTATGAGGAGAAATGTGGCGTCAGGACTGGAGGAAGAATCATCAACAATCTGCATTACGCAGATGATACAACCCTATTTGCTGAAACTAAGGAGGAACCTGAAGCACTTGCTGTGGAATGTCAGGGTCTGTAGTCCTCAATATGGATTGAGGCTCATTATCAAGAAAACAAAGATTCTTACTACTAGGCCGATTAGCAGGATCATGATGGGTGGTGAAGAAATTGAAATTATTCATAGTTTTAGTTTGCTTGGCTCCACAGTCAACACTCTTGGTACCAGGAGCCAGGAAATTAAAAGACGTATTGTGATGGAAAAGTCCGTGGTTAGAGACCACTCTAAAGTACTGAAGTATAACGATGCCTGTCTGGAGACTAAGGTGTGCCTGATACATGCCATGGTCTTTGCAATCGCTTGCTATGCACCAGAGAGCAGGACAATGACTAGGGATGATAGAAGGAGAATTGATGCATTTGAGATGTGGTATTGGAGAAGAGTATTGAATATACCATGGACTGCTAAGAAAATGAACAGGTTTGTCCTGGAGAGGGTAAAGACGGGCTGTTCCTTGGAGGCAAGGATTCTGAAGCTTCATCTGACATACTTTGGACATGTTGCAAGGACGGACCGGTCCGTGGAGAAGGACATCATGCTTGGGAGGGTGGAGAGACAGCGCAGGAGAGGAAGACCCTCGATGAGATGGATTAATTCAGTGACTAGGGTAATAGGGATAGGTGTGTCTGAAATTGTGAGATTGGCACAGGATAGAGAAGGGTTTAGGACTGTTGTACACAGGGTTGCTATGAGTCACAGGTGACTCACTGGCACATAAGAACAGCAACACGTGTATGATCAAAAACAAGTGGTAAAGAAGGAAGAAGTTCAAGCTACATTGAAAACATTTGCAAAACTAAGATCCAAGGAATTGATGATTATCTACTGACATGTTTTTACAAACAGAAGCTCCCTGAATGTATTCACTAGTCTATGACAAGAAATTTGGAAGACAGCTATAGTTGTTCCCTTTCCCAAAAAAAAGATGATCCAATAGAATGTGGAGATTATAAAACATTATCATTAATATCAATGCAAATAAAATCTTGCTGAAGACTATTAAGAAATGTGTGGAACAGTACATCTACAGGGATCTGTGAGAAATTCAAGCTAGATTCATAAGTGGAGGTAGAATGAGTTGTTATTGTTATGTCAGATGACCCTTGGCTGAAAGCAGAAAATATTAGATGCTTATTTGTATTTTATTGACTATGCAAAAGCACTTGACAGTGTGGCTCATAACAAATTATGACTAGCATGGAGAAGAATGGGAATCCTAGAGCACTTAATTGAGGTCATGGGAAACCTACTCAAAGACCATGAAGCTTGCGACGTGGCGGGTACAGACCAGTGACGCAGTGGGCAAAGACCAGCAACACAGACAGTCTGATGTGCTGAGGACTGGTGACTTGGCAGCTTAACATCTGCGAATGGACTGGCAGCTCCAAACTCCTGGGGGCGCCAAAGGCCTGCACTCCAGTCCCCGCCACCCCCCATTCCCATCACAGCACCGCACTACTGTGCCCCCAACCCCGCCACAGTCCCACACCCTTGCAACCCCTGGGCTTGGTGGTGTCCCAGGGCTACTAGAGAGTCCTTCATGCATCAGAGAGACTGACCAACAAACATGGACAGTTGTTGTTATGTGCCATCGAGTCGCTTGCGACTCAAAGCGACCCTATGTACAATAGCCCTAAACTCTGCGCTGTCCTGTGCCAATCGCACTGTCTCTGACACACTCATCCCATTTACCACAGTCACCAAATCAATCCACCTCCTAGAGGGTCTTCCCCTCCTGCACCTGCCCTCCACCCTCCCAAGCATGATGTCCTTCTCCAAGGACCGGTCTCTCCTTACAACATGACCAAAGTATGTCAGACAAGCCTCAGAACCCTTACCTCCAAGGAGCAGTCTGGTTTAACTGTCTCCATGATGAATCTGTTAGTTTTCTTAGAAGTCCACGGTACCCTCAATGTTCTTCTTCAACACCAAAGCTCAAAGGCATCAATTCTCCTTCTATCCTCCCTAGTCATTGTCCACCTCTCTGATGCATAACAAGTGATTGCAAAGACCATGGCCTGTAT
>NW_006399878.1:1742651-1743356 GCF_000299155.1 Elephantulus edwardii | reverse complement strand
ATACCAATTGATGTATTTCAGCTAACAGATGCTGCCCTAGATGTGCTCACCAAGTTGTGTCAAGAAATCTGGAGAACAATCACTTGGCCAACTGACTAGAAGAGATCTAGATTTGTTCCCATCCCCAAAGAAAGGTGACCCAACAGAGTGTGGGAACTATAGAACAATATCATTGATTTCACATGCAAGCATGATTCTGCTGAAGATTATCCAAAAATGACTGGAACAGCACATCTGCAGAGAACTTCCAGAAGTCCAGTCTGGGTTTAAAAGCAGTTGTGGTACTAGGGATATTGTAGCTAATGTTAGCAGGATCTTGGCTGAAAGCAGGGAATACCAGAAGAATGTCTATCTATGTTTCATTGATTATACAAAAGCATTTGACTGTGTGAATCATAACAAACTGTGGCTGACTCTGAGAAGAATGGGAATCCCAGAACATTTGATTGATCTAATGCAAAACCTATACTTGGACCAAGAGGCAGTCGTCAGAACAGAGCAAGGAAACATTGCATGGTTTAAAATTGAGAAGGGCGTACGCCAGGCATGTGTCCTGTCTCCATACCTTTTCAACCTGTATGCAGAACAGATTATCCAGGAGGCTGGACTCTATGAGGAGAATTGTGGCATCAGGATTGGGGGAATATCTATTAACAATCTGCGTTATGCAGATGACACAACCCTGCTTGCTGAAACTGAGGAGGA
>NW_006399878.1:1739913-1741968 GCF_000299155.1 Elephantulus edwardii | reverse complement strand
TGGGGTAATCAGGATGGGAGTGTCAGAGGCAGTGCGATTGGCACAGGATAGAGCAGAGTTTAGGGCTGTTGTACATAGGGTCGCTATGAGTCACAAACAACTCGACGGCACATAGCAACAACAACAACAACAACAACAACAACAACAACAACAACTGTGCTGGACAAATATATAGAATTACTCTATGTACCGCTGAGCCAGAAACAACTCAAAGCTAACATGTCAGTGGGTTTTCAGAAGAGGAGGGTGCTGATGAGTGCAAGATTCACAGGGAATATGACGGGCCTTGTTTTAGCCCAGAGGACCAGAGGTGGTGAGCCAGATGCAGGGTCCAAATCCACCAAAAAAGCTAGAGTTTTACCAGAAAGTATATACTCGATATGTGACATAGGCCACATTCCCTTGCCCTATAGCCAGTAGAAATATCTTTTGGGGAAATAAATTTAGAAGCAGGACTGCAAAATAGAGCATAAAACTTACTGACATGGTAAAAGAAATAGCATGGAAAAGGAATGAAAGATTAGAAGTTTAAAGCATTGTCTTCTTTTGTTTGTGAGACTGACAGCATATAAGCAACTGAATTTTGTCTGCTGGCAGTTAGAGCAGTACATGCAGCACTCACAAATGGCCTGCTTTGCTCTGAGTCCATTTACATTTTACTTGTTCCCCCTTTAAAATTTCTACCCTTCGAAATAAACGGAAGGGAGCTCTGGTGGCCACTTGGTATGGAGTTGCACTGGCAGCTCAAAGGTAGAGAGATGGACAATCTCCCATGCAATTAACTGCCTCTGTAAACCCTCTGGAGGGTCAGCTGTGGGTCACTTCTGACTTGATGGTACACAACAACAAATAATTAGAGGGAACGCTGGTAGCTTAGGGAGCTCTGCTGGCCTAGTGGTAGAAAGCTGTGTTGCAACTATAAAAGCACATGGTTTAAATCCACCAAATGATCCATGGGAGAAGGATGGGCAATCTCCTCCCGTGTGATTAACTACCTCTGAAAACTTGATGGAGGGTCAGCTATAGATTGGCTCCAACGCGACGGTATACAACATAGCACAACAACTGGTGACTTAGTGGTAAGGAGTTGTGCTGCCAACCCAAAGGCACATGGTTCAAATCTACCAGCTCCTCTACAGGAGAAAGATGGACTATCTCCTTATGTTCAATTGACTGCCTCTGAAAACCCATTGAAATGTCAGAGTTGGTTCGGACTCAATGGTATGTAACAACAAATAAATAGAGAGGTGCTGTGATATTTTATCTCCCCTACAACTTCATTTAGTAAGCAAAATGTATGATAGAAAAATAAACACAAATGAGTGGTGCTACACCCTGTCTTTCCTAACATAGCAGCAGTCAGAACTGGATTACAAAATCCAATCAGATTAAAAAAAAACACAACACAACTCTAAGAATAACAAACACCTTCAGGTTTCAATTTGTGAGTCCTGGTTATGCATTCTGAAACGAAAACCTATTCTTTATAAAATATGAAAACTACGCTGCTGTTGCTATGCACTGTGAGTTAGATCTGACCCAAAGCTGACCCTCCAGCTGGATTTTAGAGGCAGTAAATCACATGGGAAGAGGCTGCCCAACTTTCTGTTGTGGAGCAGCGGCTGGTTCAAATCATGTGCCTTTGAATTCGCAGTGAACTCCTTACCCTAAGCCAGCAGAGCTCTTTGCACAACAACTATATCTACATTAAATTCCCCAGTAAATAGTCTAGATTATTGTTATGCCATGAAACATCAGCTTCATGAAAAGAAGGGCTTTTTAAATGCTTTTCTGGGGGTTATAAAGATACTATGCACGATAATTTGGCTAATAAGTTATGGTATTAAGGGAGCATATTAAAATACAATCCTCATTTTTTTTTCCACTGAGTATTTTATTCGAAAAACAACAACCAAAAAAAACCCACAACTGGGTAAGACACAAACAGAAATCTTGGTCATTTGCAGTATCGGTCAGCTTTCAATTTGGCTCTCCTGTCCAGAAGTGTCTCATGCAAAATTCCATCTTTCCGAGCCTTTTTAAGAATTTTATTGT